>NC_057416.1:9707736-9860798 GCF_019320065.1 Cervus canadensis | reverse complement strand
TTATTTCCTCTGCCACAAAAATAGCAATGTACCAGATAGAGACAGCTTCATTCTCCTAGTCTCCAGTGTAAAGATATATTCAGTAAGACTGCAGCTGATCCACAATGAACCTAAAACATTAATATGAAATAAAACGTTGTTGTCATTCATTTGCTTTACAGCAATAGCTTAATTTGGAGAGAATGGCTATCTTTCTCCAAAATATCTAATTCTTTCCATGTAGGATAGGATGTATTATCTTTCACATTTTTTAACTCTTTCAATACAATTGTTGAACTTTCATTATATGTGTTATATACATTTCTCGTGTTTTCTATTAATCTTCAATTATTATTCTTTATATTTTTAATTGGAAATCGTGGTATGTAAGAAAAAGAGAACATGAATATGTGTTTATATGGTTTGAAGCCTATGTGTGTGAAAATAGGTTATTAGCCCTTGAATTTCTTTAAAACTCTTTTCTGTTGGTCTTATTTGTTTAGTATAGAAATTTCTGGGTTATATAAAAGGTGTTGTCCCATTGCATTGTGAAGGTTAATGTATTAAGAATACTGTGGCCGGGTGTAATTCTAATATGTATGAATATTTTGAACTTAAAGGCATTATGCTAAGTGAAATAAACCAGTAAGAAAAAGGCAAATGTTGTATGATCTTGCTTATAAGTAGAATCAAATTTAAAACAAACAAACACAAAACTCATAGAAAAAGAGATCAGACTTGTGTTTATAGGAGGAAAGTGGGTAGGAGGAGGAATCTGAGGAAACAACTAAAACGTACAAATAACCCACATTTAAGATAAATAATTACTATGATGTAAAGTGCATGATGATCAGTTTACACTGCTCTATGATATACAGGAAAGTTGTTAATAGAGTAAATCCTAAGAGCTCCCATCACAAGGGAAAATGTCTGTTTCCTTTCTTTTTACTGTATCTTTACTCAATCTATTGTGATAATCATTCCACAATATGTGTAAATAAGTCGTGCTATACACCTTAACTTTATAGTGATATATTTCAATTATTTTTCAATACAGATGGAAAAATATAAAGGTGAATAATCCCAAATGAATATTGGGTGTGCAAACAGTAAAGTTAATGTTTGATTTTGTGATTAAAAAGATGGAAGGATACAAAAATTTCATACTAGAAGTGACATCAAATTTAAAGGGTTTTATAAAGAACCCAACTGTGTTCAGAAAATGTAAAAAGCTTCTGTATAGCAAAAGAAGCCATCAACAAAATGAAAAAGCCACCCATGGAATGGGAGAAAATATTTGCAAAACATGTATCTGGGGGTTAATATCCAAAATACCTAAAGAGATCATATAACCCAAACCCAATTGAAAAGTGGGCAGAGGATCTAAATAAACATTTATCCAAAAAAGACATACAAACGACCAACAGGGACAGGAAGAGGTGTTCAATATCATTAATCATCAGGAAAACGCAAATCAAAGCCACACTGAGGTATCACTCACACTTCTTAGAATGGCTACCATCAAAAAGACAAGAGATAATAAGTGTTGGCAAGGATGTGGAAAAATAGGGGACCCTCATGCACTAATAGTGGGAATATAAATTGGTAAGGTCACTATGGATAATAATATCGAGGTTCCTCAAAAAATTAAAAAATAGAAACACTACATGATCCAGTAATCTCATTTCTGAGTTATTATCCAAAGGGAATGAAAACAAGCACTAGCAAGTTCACAGTAGCATTATTCACAATAGCCAAGACCTGGGAACAACCAAGGGTCCACAAAGAAATGATGGATGAAGATGTGATATATAGATGCAGATATATTTATATAGATATAAAGCTGAAATCAATGAAAAGAGAGTATCAATAAAGTCAAAAGCCTGCATGGACATCTTAAGAACTTTTCACCTTTTATCTTTATCCTCCTTACAATTCCTTTCTATGACATTGAACTCAAAGACGGCCTTGCGGCTCATTTTGGCCAAGGAGTTGTATAGCAGTGACTTAGCGTCTGAGCGTGCATTCAACTTATGCACTGGCGTCACTGGTGACCAGTGAGGAAGTCCCTGATGGAGGGTGTTCTTTCAGCCTACAACCTGGTGAGAGGATCTATAATTTAAAAACAAACAAAAAAGAAGGATGCTGAATTGCAATAGAAATTAAGTATAATGAATCAAGTAAGTCTAAACCACTAAAAGTCTGGGATTGTTATACCCACAGCATAACCTAGCCTATACAGTTGGTTCTGTGAAAATAAGAATAAAATAGATTAAAAAAAAAAAAACTTGGTTACTCACTTGCATGCAAATATGAATACACAAACACATATATACAAAGAATATATGCATATATTTCAAGTGAAAAAGCAGAAATAATATAGGTGTTACAGAGATTAAATTAGCATTATAAAATATGACAACTGTCATGCTAATACACTGATAAAATAAAATTAAGTTTAGAAATGGCCTACCAAGATACGGTCATGATTGACTTGAAAGCCGTAACAGTTCACTACCAGTTAAAGAACTCAGCCAGTACCTTAAGATCTTTACATGAATGAAATGCTAGACTCAGGTGGCCTTAGGAGCAAATCTCACCAAATATTAAAAACATAAATGATCCCAATCTTGCATATACTCTTACAGAGAATAGAAAAAGGAGTATTTGTCATCTTGTTTTACTAGATTAACAAAATCTTAATACCAAGATCTGACAAGGAAAGTAATAGGAGAAAAGAAAATTACTTACCATCCTAGTCTTTAACACATAGTACTATATTAGCAAAATGAATCTAGTAATGAATTAAAAAAAGGTAAGCCTGACATAGTTGGGTTGATTCCCGTTTAACAGATAAAAGGAAAAACAATAAAACATGTAATTATTTCAATAGACCAAAAAAAGGTTTTGATAAAAATCCATATCCAGTTGTGAGTAAAATAAGTTATTACAAATTTAAAATACAGTGCCTTAATGAAGAGCATCACAAAATAAAGAAAATATAATATTAAAAAAACATTTATAGCAGTTACTTTTAGACCATACACTATCACCACTTCTGTTCTACATTGTAGTAAATACTCTTGACATTGAGACAAGAAAAGAAAAAAAAAAATTGAAAGTGAAAGCATCATTGTTTTCAGATCACATGATTATCTGCACAGAAAACCTCACAAAGAAACCAATGGAAATTTTAGAATTAGTAAAGGTACCAAGTTTTTTGGATTAACAATATTAAATCAATTGCAGTATTATACACTAGCAATAGTATTTTTAATGTAATCTAAAAACTGCTTATCACTATATACAAATTAAGATATATAAAATTTTATAGGAGACTATTTCCTTATAGAGAATAAAACTTCATTAAAAGACACTGAATGTAGATGTAAATAAAGGGAGAATTTACCATGAGTTTGATTACAAGGTTCAATAGTGTGAAACTGTCAATTCTTCCCATGTTGATCTTTAGAGAAGTTGAATGCAATCACTGTCAAAATCTCAATATCATATTGTTTTAAAACTCAATAACCTGATTCTAAAATTTATATGAAAGGACAAAGAGCAAGAAATAGCCAAGACTTTCCTGAAAAATAGAGTAAGAGTCACCAACAGACTTAAGACTCTGGGTCATTGTGGCAAGAAAAAGCAGACAAAACATGTTTACAAGATACTACAGGAATGTACTTTCTCCTCCTCCAGTGGTTAAGGATTTCTTAAATCCAATAAATGGTACCGACCGTAATGAAAAGTACTGATTACACTATCTGTAGTAAAATTTACAACTTCTTTTCTTTAAAAATAAAACAAAGCAGAACATGACCATATACAGAAGGAATAGGATGTGATATAAGAGATATTCTCATTATACACTAGCGGTTTTGAAATGTAATCTTGTACAAGTGCATTGCAAAACAATTCAGCAATCTTAGTGAAGCTGAAACTCTGTGTGTAATAAAAAATCCAGAAACCATAAAAAATAACATCAGATCAGTAACATAGTATTAGTAAGAATTTATTGTGGAAGTCTTCAGATCTAAAGCTGATAATGAAGCTCAGAGGCAAGACATTGCAGGTTGGCTTATAAAGTGGAAATGAGAAGGCAGTTTAAACCTTGATAATGATTGGCTATTACAATGGGAGTTGTCAGATAACAGGAGCTTGGTTTAAACTGTTATATACCACTTTAGGAAGATGATTTAAGTCTCTCCTACGATTCTCAGTGGTGTCTACAAGAATTACTTAAGTTAACTTTCCCATATGTTCATGGAAGAAGCAAGATTTAAGTTTTGCTGTGTGCTGTGCTTAGTCGTTCAGTCATGTTGGTCTCTCTGTGACTCCATGGACTGTACCCCGCCAGCCTCCTCTGTCCATGGGGATTCTCCAGGCAAGAATACTGGAGTGGGTTGCCATGCCCTCCGCCAGGGGATCTTCCCAACCCAGGGATCTAACCCAGGTCTTCCACATTGCGAGCAGATTCTTTACTATCTGAGCCACCAAGGAAGCCCAAGAATACTGGAGTGGGTAGCCTGTCCCTTCTCCAGGGGATCTTCCTGACCCAGGAATCAAACCCTACCAAAAAACAAACACACCAAAAGAAAAAAGAAAAAAAAAGACCAAAATAAACCCCCAAACAAACAAAGCCCTTGCACTAGAAGACTTTTCTCCATAGGTGCATTTATCAGAATAGGAAAACAAAAAAACAGTGGCCTAAATTTCCATTAATAGAAAAGTAGAATGGATGATTATGTTATGGTATAATCATACCACAGAATATTAGGCTATAAAGCAATTTAAAAAGTGAAATAAATCTGGATGCATAAGTATGATTGATTCTCAAAATGTACTATTAATATAAAATCAAAAATAGTTAAAATATATGATTTTATTTATACAAAAAAGCAGCAAAATTATAGATAGATAATAGATAGTGGGAGGCATACGTAGTAAAACCATAAAAGCAAACCAAAAACATTAAGAATTCCTGGTTATGATTACTTTCAGAGAGAGGGAAAAAAGATGAATCAAAATCAAAGGACAATTAACATTCTGTGTGTGCGGTGTACTTAGTTGTGTCTGACTCTTGTGACCCCATAAACTGTAGCCCGCCAGGCTCCTCTGTCCTTGGGATTCTCCAGGCAAGGATACTGGAGTGGGTTGCCATTTCCTTCTCCAGGGGATCTTCCCCACCCAGGAATCAAACCCAGGTCTCCTGCATTGTAGGCAGACTCTTTACCGGCTGAGCTATAATGGAAACCTCCATTAACATTCTATTGAGGTTCTTAATCTGGGAGTGGAGAACAAGGGTGCTCATGTTTTTATTATTCTTTAAACTGTGTGCATATTTGCGTTTGGATGCAATATATGTTCTTTTAAAAATGCGATGACTTTAGAATGTTAGCCATTTTTACATTTAGAGGTAAATTTATACTTGCTATAATTTTCTTCTAATTTTTTTGAGGCCCGTGTTTCTACTTTTCTCCTTATCAGTGTTAAAACTTAATCACTATGTTTACTCTCCCAGTAAGTTTAAAAACTTAGTGTATCTTTTATGTTTTCCCAGTACTCTCAAACAGTCGTGTCTTGTGTTTATATTTGTGAATCACTGCCTATTTATAAAAGAAAGTTTTTCTTCTAGATGTGTTCTTTATACAGTAAGTTTTCTAAGGACTTGAATGCTTGGCATCTCTTTATTTAGCACTTAGGCATTTAAACGACTGGCTAAAGTGCTTTCCTTAGAGCAATTCAGGGAGATTGCCTCGTATTATTCTGTCATTCAGTGCTGTACTTGACAAACATGATGTTGATCTCATATTCTTTCTCTTATGTGATCTCTGTTTTCTTTCTGGGAGATTGTCACTGATATTCTTTCTTAAAACTCCCTAGCAAGTTATTTCTTGTTTTTCCTTTTTTGGAGCTTTATGAGTCAGCCATTTCAGGGGAAATATATTAAACTATGCTTTTCTTTATCTCTGGAATCAGACACTTGATGTTATTACTATGAATGTATGTTCATTCCTTCTCAGTATCCATTTCTTTAAAGTTTCCTCAGAAAGAAATCGGTGCTTCTAATTCTATACTTTATATTGATTTTTTTCTCATATTTTGTTTCTAGATTTCTTAAACATTTCTGGGGGAATTTCTCACCTCAATTTTCCAAGGCACTAATTTTCACTTTGCCTGTAGCTCATGAGAATTTTAATTAAAAATTGGGCTTTGAATAACTGATGTAATATCTGTCATAATGTAATTTATATTAACATTATATGAAAAATAATCATTTGTCAAAAAGGAAAATAATGTGATTTTTTTTTCAAATAGAAAATTATCCTGTCTCAATTTCTTAGGCTACTTAAAAATATTAGACATCCAAAACCACTATGAATTTTTCCACATCTTTAGTTATTATGCAGATTTCAGAATTTTTTTCACATATTCCATTATCTTCTTCAAATGTGTGTGTGAGCATTTACATATCAATTTTAGTATATCTAGTCTAAGTAAATTGAATTTTTTACTGTATTTTTCCTATTAAAAAATATCATTCTAAAGCATTATGTTTGAGTTATTTTATTTCACTGAGATTTCAACTAAAAATATATTCAAGTGCAGATGCTCCAGCAACTTAAAAAAGTATATTATATTCAGTAGTTTTTACTTTTCCAAATTTTATTTATTTTTACATTGTTAATTTTAAAGAGCTATTTTGAGATATAATTCTACAACTCTCCTTTAAAGCTTTGGAAAGAGCAGGAAGGAGTAGCAAAATACAAGAGTAAGGAAAGAGATAGAGTGTCACATACTTTTGCCCTGTGGCTTTTGAATAAAGTTGCTTATGAATATGTATCTGTACTGTGAATCCACTGCTGATTATTTCAGTAGCCTCAGTCATAACCTCTGGACCTCTCTATTTGTCATCTGAATTATGGAAATAATAATACCTGCTTCACAGGTGGTGAGAAAAGGAATTATATACTTATTTTAAAAATGAAGGAAAAAATACATACTAATAAAATCAAAACAACTTTGCCTGTTATATTTTTCCTTTAGATGTTCAAATTATTTCAAGAACATCAGAATCTACAAACTGGAAATAGTATGTCTATAATAACAAACTTTGTTATGTTCTCAGTACACATATTTTGGTTATAAATGTTTTCAAAATAAGTTCCTATATTTAATGTAGCATTCACCCAATTTTTAAAACTTGTACACTAAATTATTCATATGTTAACTAAATTATTTCATATGGCCTTTGTGTGTCATAAAGCAAGCAAAACATCATTTTTGTTTATAAATTTTAAATTTTGTAGTGAATTATTATATAATGCAGCACATTTCAGGCTTTATTTTTCCTATTCAAAATACAATTTGTTTTGGAATCATAATTACTTAACTTTGAATATTTAAATAATTATTTATTGGCTAAAAGTGGCAATGTCTGGAAATAATTTAACAAAAATTGACTTTTAACTTATGGTGTCACATCAGCCTACCATGCTGAGTCAGATCTCACACTTAATTCAACTTTGTAATGAATATCTCACATTGCACATAATAGGAAATCGATGCATATAATTTGAATAAACAAATGTATGGAAGTTGATAGGAAATGTCAGGTCTTTCATTGTTTTGTTAATGAAGAGCTCAAAAAAAAGTTCCTGTTTGACTGATGCAAATAGTTAATTGAAAATAACTATTTGCATTTATATGATACCCATTTGAATATTTAGTGCTAGATCACTATCTCTTCAACTGCATTTTTCCTTGTTACCTTATTTACTGCATTTCTGAATCATAGGTCACATTATAATCTACTTGTATTCAATGTAGATTTCGATGAAACACCTCAGGATCATGAATCTGGATATCTCCTTTCTTTACTAAAATCTTTCAAGGACATGTTTCAAACCTGACACAAATCCCTGGTGAAACTCTCACAACTCTACTATGCATAATGGCAATAAAAATGAAGATTTAAAAGAAATAGTGCATATTTACAGCTGTGTTTACAACATTCTATAAAGAGCATCTTGACATTGAGCGTGTCTGAATGTGTTACCAGCAAACTGTGCATGAGATGAGCAAAGTACGTCACATGTAACTATTTCTATTCCAAATCACTGCACTGTCCCCATCCATGAAACCTGTGGCCATAAGGGCATCTTTGCAATTCATATGCTGAAGAGTTTTAGTTTAGTATTCATTTTAAAAATGAGATTCTGCTTAGATTTGGGCCACTTTTATACTTGGTCACACAAAGGCCAACTTTTGTATCACAGCAAAAGAAGAGATCAGGTGGGATTTGAACTAAGAAAATCCAGGAGGCCCTAGTTTTCAACCTTTTCTTTTATCCACACATATCTCAACATTCCATTAACTTAAATTCTCCATTCTGGTTGAAGTAATGGTGAAAGTATAAGTTTAGCTAATGGGGAACTGTATTTCATTTGGTACAGATTCACTTATAAGGTATGTTAAATATGAAAAAAAATGAATACAGTGATAATAATCACTTTGTTATTGTAGATTTTATATGCAACTCAGGGACAAGCTTCAAAGAAAAGGATTCTCAAGGCAATTTTTATTGAAAACCTGTAACAATAATCTTTATCCTGTAGTTTCAGGTTAAAAAATGAGTTTCAACAAAAATATGCCCCACATAGGCATTTTCCCTTAGTTTGAAAAATGTACTTAATTATCTTTAGGATATTTCCTTTCAAATTTGCCCCCTGAGGTTCATCCACTTATTTCTAAACTTGTCACAGAAAGGTCAGGTCTCCCTAGTGTTTGTGGTTACTTGGTTCCACTTAAAGAGTTTAGAAATCAAAGAAGAGACAGAAGATGGAAATATTATGTCTTTCTTATAAGATGGCTCTTTTCTTTGTATCCTTTAAAAAATAAATTTGTCTCAAAGTACAGATGATTTTCGCTTATTGAATGCTCAAGATTGGAATAAATATTCCAAGTCACAGAAGTGAAATTATGTGTTATTATGAAACAATTAACAAGATTAACCTATTGATTGAGAAAAAGCAATTTAGGATCAATCCCCCCAAAATCACTAAGTTAAAAAAACACACTATTAACTAATAGGATCTATTTTTCACTCATATCATTCAATCACAACCTCACATCCAGTTCTTAAGGAGAATACCATGTAAATTATCAAATCACCAGATACTTCTTTACATAAAAAGTGAAACGCTATTAAAATTATCAAATTATAAGCAAAAGTTGTTGAAATCTAGGAAACATTTCTCAACGCTTGCCTCAGTCAGTGTTACTGGTTGCTGGCTGCAGACCTTAGAAATGCGATGCAGCCACACACGAAGAAAATGAATTTAGAAATATATAAACTGGCCCGTTGAATGAGAAACTCAGGGAAGCAGATTCTGAAATCTCCCTGGAATCAGAAGCATCAAGAGACGAGAGGCTTGGCCACTGAGTACTGACTAGAGTTCTCTCACCTCTGCTGGCACTATTGAACCTAGACACCGATACTCCAGTCCTCAGTCCCCCAGGATACTCCAGTCCTCAGAGGACACTCCAGGCCTCAGTCCACCAGGATACTCCAGTCCTCAGTCCCCCCAGGATCCTCCAGTCCTCAGTCCCCCAGGACACTCCAGTCCTCAGTCCCCCAGGATCCTCCAGTCCTCAGTCCCCCCGATACTCCAGTCCTCAGTCCCCCCAGGATACCCCAGTCCTCAGTCCCACCAGGATCCTCCAGTCCTCAGTCCCCCAGGATACTCCAGTCCTCAGTCCACCAGGATACTCCAGTCCTCAGTCCCCCAGGATACTCCAGTCCTCAGTCCCCCAGGATCCTCCAGTCCTCAGTCCCCCAGGATCCTCCAGTCCTCAGTCCCCCAGGATACTCCAGTCCTCAGTCCCCCAGGATACCCCAGTCCTCAGTCCCACCAGGATCCTCCAGTCCTCAGTCCCCCAGGATCCTCCAGTCCTCAGTCCCCCAGGATACTCCAGTCCTCAGTCCCCCAGGATCCTCCAGTCCTCAGTCCCCCAGGATCCTCCAGTCCTCAGTCCACCAGGATCCTCCAGTCCTCAGTCCCCCAGGATCCTCCAGTCCTCAGTCCCCCAGGATACTCCAGTCCTCAGTCCCCCAGGATCCTCCAGTCCTCAGTCCCCCAGGATACTCCAGTCCTCAGTCCCCCAGGATCCTCCAGTCCTCAGTCCCCCAGGATCCTCCAGTCCTCAGTCCCCCAGGACCCTCCAGTCCTCAGTCCCACCAGAGCTGCCAGAAGAAACCTCATGCTCCCTCCCTGTGCCCCCTCTGGCTCTTCCCTGTGGGTGATGGCATCTTATTAGCTCTGCCTCTGCCGTATGCCAGGGCCCCAGGTGAGAGGACATGCCTGGCTTTGAAGATTTCTATAATCTTTCCACCAACCAAATTTCATAGTGAGGCTTTTTCATAACAAAAATAGCCTTCACATGCTGGCAAATGATGTCTTCTCCAGAACAACCTTTTTTTTTTTTTTTTTTCCCATAACACACAGACCAGAGGAATCAGCCTTGGTAAGCTTTTGGTTAAGTTAGATGGCCAGAAATGACGGTGGGGTCATTCCTTCACACCTTCATCCAATTTGTATTTGAGTTATTTAACGTTGGTAAATAGGAAAACAGACAGGGCAGAGAATTGTTTTTGACCTTTAAATCCATTATTCTTGGTAAGTCACAGCAGTTGCTTCATGACTTCCCTGTCTGAACAGAACCTCTCTATTATGTTCTGTGTCTAAGCAGTGCTGTGAGTATGCAAGAGGAGAAGGGAGGGTCCCAGGCGGTCTCTTGCATCAGATGCATGTTTTCTAGTCATCTATTTAGCTCCTTGCTTTTTAATATGGATAATATCTTAATGACCAACCCTTTCAGAACTGCAAAGTCTTCCTTATTTCTCTGGATATTTTACTTCTGGAGTTCCTTAACTCTCCTTAATTTTCCAAACCTTTACATTCTAAATGTAAGACAAAGAAACTGGATAGGTAGATAGATAGGCAAACAGCAGACTTAAAAACCATCTTATGTCACAAAATATTTGATATTTATTAGAATGACATTAACTTTTTCAAATCTTTCCTAATATATTCTAAAGAATTCTCTCCATGAATTCTTCATATATGTTCAAAATAAGAATATTCTTTCCCACTTTCTAATGCTTCATGAAACTGTCTACAATTTTATGCATGCTTTTCATTTTACACAGTCATAAAAATAACAGATTCACACATTTCAGCTTCTTGAACTGATTTTTAAACTTTGTCTATTGTAATTTTTACTTGTATCAAATAGAATCTTGAGAATGACATTAACTGTTCAAAGAACTGACCTCATCATTTAGAAGTTTCCAAATAACCTTTGGCAGAAAGTAAAGCACTCTATAAAACTTGTTTCTTATTTTCTACCATATAGGGTAATATTTTTACAAGAACAATGTCTGATACCTCTGCAGAAATAAGCATCTGCTTCTGAAGCACTCAGAGCACTTGCAACTTCAAATAAAACTCTATTGACCTAGTATCCTTTCCAGGACAAAAACTTTTCTAATGACCTCTGCAAAAAAATTTAAACCAAATCTATAGGAAAAGTATTAGTGTCTAGGAAAAACTTTTCTCCTCAGACTTTGGAGAAATATCTCATCTAGATTCAGAAGCAGAACAGAGTTTCTTTTATACGACAATAATAAATTCAGATGCCTTGAAGATTAGACCAAATTTTCCCCAGTTCAGTGTTCACTTTCCCATGGCCCATGACATCTCCACTTAGCTGTCAGACAGCAATACCATTTTAACTCTTAATCCCCATCAGTCATCTTTTAGGTTGGAAAAATCATTTTATGACCAAGCAGGACTCAGTGAAACCATTTCATGTGTGGAATACTGTTTTAAGGGTTGATGAAATTAGGGGCTTTATTTATTTGACAGATAGATGTTGCTATACACTATTTCCACTGATGAAGTGGAGTGAAAGCCCATTGTCTCCTTTCTACCAGCAGATCAAGGTAATAAACATGCCTGCTTCCCCCCCAAAGACACACACCATAACCAATACAGAGAAAAGACATACTCTTAGACTCATTTTTAGGTTTGGGCTCACATGCACCATTCTGTGTTCCACTCTCAAGTGTGATCCCAGAGTGGTCCTTGAAAAATCATGTCAGATGATACCACTCCTCTAATTAAAAACATGTGATGGCACCTCCTTTCACAGAGTGAAAACCAACCTACTCACAATGGCCTTTCCCTGAGCTACCCACATTGCCCTCTGGTCACCTCTGAGACCTCATCTCTATCATTTTCTTCTCATTCATATCACTGAGGCACATGAACTTCTCTACACTTCCCCAAATATTCAGGCATGACATAGCCTTAGTGTCTATAACCTCTTCCTCCAGGTTCCTCATGGCTTCCTTCTCATGGTTACTCCCACCCTTTCTTCAAGTATAGGACCAAGTAGCATCTTAACGCTCTTACCTTCTCTTTGTAAATGCACTCTCTCCCCCATCTCCAGGACTCCAGGAACTCCTCGCTTAGCTTTATTACTGGCCATAATATGTATCATTTTCTAATACACTGACATATCTAGCAAATTCTAATTAAATAAATTGAAATTTAATTCCATTTACTACATTAAAAAAAAATGCTACTCACCCTCCTAGCATTCAATATCCCATCTAGTTGCCAAGATCAAGAACTGGTGTCTCATTTCACATTTTACTTCAGCAATCCCGATCACAGGTAGATGCCCAGGAGAAATCTGCCCATATAAAAAGGGGACATGTACAAGAATGATAACAGCCACACTTCACAAAATAAGACATGCAAACACTTCAAACAAGTGAGTGCATGAATAAATCAGATATAATGCAAGATTATATAGCAAAGTGAGTGGACTAATATGGCAATGTGGAAACAGGGATTGCTTTCAATTAATTTAACTTACATTCATCTAAAAAACAGAAATTAGATTGCTCAATTTACTAAATTTTCCTCAACTGCCACTTTCAAAAGGGAAGAATATTTCAATAATTTGTGAATATTCTCAAGGTCACAAATTGGAACACAAATATGGGTGAAAAATGCACTTTCAACAATTCTAAGAAAAATACTTTATTACAAAATATTTATTTCATTCATTCAAAGGAAAAGATGAGCATCCTATGCTTTTTAGTTGCTCAGTCCCTCTCTATACTCCAAATCATAGTTCATCTTCAACAAGTATAGAGGCACAAGCCACAGAAGACCATGGCATTTGGACAGAGTAAACTCTTGTTTTAAGTACAAATGGCAAGAGATTTGGGAAGCATTTACCTGGGCCTGAAATACCTCAGGTTGTACTGAAGTATCTCTGAGCACTGAATCCCCAGAAACATAGCTATCCATGTGATTTTTTGAACTACATTTTTTTGTGTGTGCACTTGATAGTTTGATATGTGGGGTTTTCTTAATCTTTGTTTAAAGGCAATACTTCCTGAGCATAAGTCACTGCAAATCTTAGCAGCTATACTCTGTAAAGATGATTACAGCAGAAAACTAGTAGATGAATAAAGGACTCTTTTCCAGGTTGTTTGTTTGTTTGTTTTCTATTCCTTTCAAGAAAAAGGAAGATGTACGCCAAAGAGCAAAGGAACCATACTATGGAGTCAGGATCTAGTTTTTGTTTATTCCAACTTGACCTAAACACACATTGAACAAGCTAATTTAATATCTGGTGTTTGTTTGGTGGTGTGATGATCCCAGAGAGATTCTCCAAGAGGCTAAATGATAGGGAGCAAGCTAATGTTGCTGCCTTCCTTAGAAAGGAATTTTTCTAGTGAAATTTGATGGGATAGAGGAGGTTGGTGATAATAAATTATTCAAGATAATAATAGTCTTAGGGCATGCATGAGTTATCTATTTAAATAGTACCCCCTAGCTGAGCCGCATATCAAAATATGGTTAACTTTGTGCTTGGGTTTGAGATTATGCTGTTATTAAGGTTAAGTAACCCTTATGCTGCTTTTCTTAACAACATATATCTTTCCACTTTTAATCTATCATTAAACAGGTCTGCCAAATTGAGACCATACATTCAATGAATTAAACTAATTTATCTTTTACTATCCTGCATTGTTAGCCAATACAAAACTACTTTACATGAAGACATTGGTGGAGTATATCTTTAGGCAAATTACAAGGTATCTGTGACAAATCAGATTTCTGAGAGCAATACTTTAATTTGTCTTAAAATTCCACTTTGAAATTTGCAATTAACTCTTCTGTTTGACCTCAACCTCAAGAGGTCCAAGTAGAAAAGCCTTCAAGGCAATGGTTAATTGGATACATGCTCTCTAAGTTAGAAGTTTGAAAAAGTATTTTATGACTAATTCTTTGGAAGTACGTATCTATATTTGACTAAGGTATTTTAGTCTAATTCCTGTGTTTCATATTATAAATAGCTGACCTTCTTCATGGCTTTTTCTCTGAAAAAAAAATTGATTTTTAGAAATCATACCATTTCAATTAAGAAAAATTACTAATGTTTGTCTCCTGGTTTACAAAATTAACTCATATCAAAAAGACATGAGAGGCTGGAAAATCATCTTTGTTGTGAATTTCACTCAGGATTTTTTTCCTGATGTTTTTAGAAAAAAATGTTAGAATAAATGAAAGTGTTGTTCATATAGCTCTTAATTGATATATTGGTTTCATGATGATAAACAATCTGATTAAAGATTTTACCAAAATAGTGGCATAATAAATGTACGCTTTGGTTCCCACTTTAAGAGCCATCAATTATGGTCAACATAATTAAAGGTGTGTATATATAGATTTAGAAGTGGTATTTTTGTAGATTAGAAAAAGAAGGAATCAGTAAAGTGGTGACTAAGTGTTGAGCCTAATGCTATAAATTAGGAAAGGATGTTTAAGAGGAATAGAAGGGGTTCGCATTAAATTTGGAACCAAAGGTAGTTCAAGGTGGGAAGCAGTTTCAAGGTAGTTGCATCAGTTCTCAATAAGTAGCCTGTAATAAGCAATCATCAGCTGTCACAAACATTCTGTCTATAATCTACAGCTGAATCATGAGGCTGGCAAAGTGTAATTTACCAGAAGTTAGTTATCCTTGAGCAAGCAACCCCACAGTCCCTATTTAAGAAGGGGTGAGCACAGAAGGAGACAGTAAGAAAAATAAATTAAAAGTGAAACAAAAAATAAATGCCTCCCATTTGAAATGAGCATATAAAAACCAATAGAAAGCAGAAAAAAAATTCTGATTTATGAAATATAAGTGATATAATTATGACAAAGCACTAACATACTTTTGTTCATGAATTATAAAGAAAATTTTAGGAAATATTTTATTTTATTTATTTTATTTTTTAGGAAATATTTTAGATTTATCTTCAAAGAAATAAATTAAAAAATCATATCAATAAAAAAGAAATTATGAAATAAAACTCAATCAAATGAAATTAGTTAATTGGAATATGAAAGTGAATTAATTCAGTTTCTTTGACATGAAAAATTCAACTTTTCAAACTTAAAGATGGGTAAAGGAATAGACCCTAGACTGTATAAAAATAGTAAATTAGAATATAAAATTGAGAAAAATCACACAGAATTAAGCATCACAAGATAAAAATGATTAAAAATGTAGAAAAGCAGGTAAGCAGAAGGATAAATTCAGAAGCTAAAATTTTTCTGGTAAGTTTGAGGATAGAGGATGGAGGAAACAGCAAAGAAGTGACATTGAGTTAAAACAATATTTTTAATGGGAATATTTTTCTTAGAAAAGCATAATGTTAAAATAGACCTCAGTGTATTCACAGGGAAAAATTACACATAGGCAGTTCCATGTTGAGACACTGAACACAGGAATAAAGAAGTCTTTTTAATTTTTTAAACAAATATCAGGAAAAATGTTAACTAGTATAATAATAATAAGGCTTACAATAATGTTTTTCCTGTAGCAATTAATGGTGGAAGATAATGGAGTTACATGTGAAAGTAATGAGGAAAACTGATTTGCTAAACAGTCATTCAAGGGGTACAGCAGCTTCCATCCTTCCACAACAAACTGGAACAGAATTTGCACTCCATCCTGTCTTGAAAAATCCATAATTTCAATATAAGTTAATGGCTGTCAAGGAATTCAGTATCAGACAATGAAGTATAGTGATCCCTCAGAGATGGGAAATTATCAGATGAGGTGATTCATTCTGCTGCTCTAGGTCTCTGGCTGGAGATACTGAGGTCATGGGGTAGACCCATGGACACAGTGATAGAGCAGAGAGTGGGTGTGCAGGTCAAGCACCAGAAGAGGAGAGGTGGGCAAAGAACTCCAGATATCTGCAGAGGGTCCACTTCAAGTATAGAATCATGTCAGTTCAGTTCAGTTGTTCAGTTGTGTCCGACTCTTTGCGACCCCATGAATCGCAGCACGCCAGGCCTCTCTGTCCATCACCAACTCCGGGAGTTCACCCAAACTCATGTCTATCGAGTTGGTGATGCCATCCAGCCATCTCATCCTCTGTTGTCCCCTTCTCCTCCTGCCCCCAATCCCTCCCAGCATCAGGGTCTTTCCCAAATGTACTGATTAGCAAAAATGGATGAGGAAACTAACAATGGTTGACAAGTGAACCACATGAGAAGATGAAGGGAAATAGTGCCTGATGTAAGCATCAAATAAAGCTTGAATGAGTGACTTTTCCCACCAACCAGAGAGCAAAACCTCAAATTAGTGGGTCATTGAAGACAGTGCTAAGAAGATCTTGATTCAGTAATGGGGGAAAACACTAAATACTGCTTTGTTCTAATTAAGAATACTCATAGGCAAGACCGAAAGAGTGAAATTTTTTTCAAGTAAATTAATAAATAAAGCTCAATAATCTTCACTGGATACAAAAATTTTGAGGATACACAACATAAAATTTGTAGTGTCTGGCACCTAATCAAAAATTATGTATCGGGCAACAGTAACAGGAAATTATAACTCATAGCAGGGAGAGAAATCAAACAAAATTGACTCAAAAATGGTACAAATGATAGGATTATGAGACAATGACTTTAAAAAGTGGATTATGACTCTTGGATACTCCATCAAGAAGCCAGATCAAATATTGAACATGTTAGGGAGGGAGATGAAAGAAATAGCAAAGGACCCAAGTTGAGATTCTAAGCATGAAAACTACATTTCATGATAAAAATATTCTAGAGGTGATAAATGTTAGATGAGATACTTCAGAAGCAAAATTAGTAAACTTGAAGGCATAGCAAAGACCTTAAACCACGAGTGAACAGGAGAGAAAAAAGATTGAATGGAAGAAATGAACAGAGCATCAGTGAAGTGTGGAACAACTTCAAGCAGCTAAGTATGTGGCTATTTGGAGTTCCATAGAGCTGAGATTTGGGTGGAAAAAAATATTTAAAACTATAATGGAACAAAATTTCCAGTGTAAGTAGAAAAAGAGTATAGCAACATTTTTCAACCACCGGGAGAGAAAGGAAAAGTCACCTTATATATAATCATTTACTAAGGGAAATTCTTAAAGAGATGGGAATACCAGACCACCTTATCTGGCTCCTGAGAAATCTGTTTGCAGGCCAAGAAGCAACAGTTAGAACTGGAAATGGAACAACAGACTGATTACAAATTGGTAAAGGAGTACATCAAGGCTGGATATTGTCACCCTGTTTACTTAAGTTCTATGCAGAGTATATCATGAGAAATGCCAGTAGGATGAAGCACAGGCTGGAATCAAAATTGCCAGGAGGAATATTAGTAACTTCAGATATGCAGATGACACCACCCTTATGGCAGAAAACAAATGGAACTGAAGAGCCTCTTGATGATGGTAGGTAAAAGAGGAGAGTGAAAAGGCTGGCTTAAAACTCAACATTCAAAAAAAACTAAGATCATGTCATCTGGTCCCATCACTTCATGGCAAATAGATGGGGAAACATGGAAACAGTGGCAGACTTTATTTTTCTGGGCTCCAAAATCACTGCAGATGGTGACTGCAGCCATGAAATTAAAAGATGCTTGCTCCTTTGAAGAAAAGCTATGACAAACATAGACAGCATATTAAAAAGCAGAGACATCACTTTGCCAATAAAGGTCTGTCTAGTCAAAGATATGGTTTTTCCAGTAGTCACGTATGGATGTGAGAGTTGGACTCTAAAGAAAGTTGAGCACCAAAGAATTGATACTTTTGACCTGTGGTGATGGAGAAGACTCTTGAGAGTCCCTTGAACTGCAAGGAGATCAAACAAGTCAGTCCTAAAGGAAATCAACCCTAAATATTCATTGGAAGCACTGAGGCTGGAAGGACTGAAGCTCCAGTACTTTGGCCACCTGATGCAAAGAGCTGACTGATTAGAAAAGACCCTGATGCTGGGAAAGATTGTAGGCAGGAAGAGAAGGGGATGACAGAGGATGAGATGGTAGGATGGCATCATCGACTCAATGGACATGCGTTTTAGTAAGCTCCGGGAGATGGTGATGGACAGGGAAGCTGGGCATGCTACAGTCCATGGGGTTGCAAGGAATCGGGCATGACTGGGTGACTGAACAACTACTGCCAAGGGAAAATATTTTTGAGAAATTGAAGGTGAAGTATAGATTTTATTCAGACATATAGAAGTAACAGTATATTCGAGGAAGAGCTGTAAGTAGAAGGAAAATGATACCATATGGAAACCAGAATCTATACAAGAGACAAAAAGCATCAGAAATAGTAAATCCATAAATAATTATAAAGTATTATTATTTAAATAATTAAAGGCTAACTCACTATTTATGCATGTTGTAGCATTTACAGCAGCTGTTGAAGTTAAATATATGATAGAATACGAAGGCTATGAAGAGATAAATAGAAGTACATTCTAAGGATATTTTATTATACATTAATTGGCATACTAGCATTTGAAAGTAAACTAAAAAAATAAAGTAAGTATAAACTGTGAGCAGTTAAAGTGTATACTATAAACATTACAGCAAGCATTAAAATAACGCCAAAAGAAAGTTACAGATGATAAATCAATATAGGAAATAAAAGGAAATGAGAAAAATACTAGTTAATTCAAAGGAAGGCAGAAAAAAAAAGAAAACCGAACAAAGACTAGATAGGACAAAGAGAAAACAAATAACAATATGGTAGTTTTAAACACAATCATATCAACAATCACATTACATGTAAATGGTTTGATCATCTCAATTAATAGAGATTGTTATACTGAAATAAAAAATTAGCACCAAGTACATGCTGCCTACAAGAAATCTAACTATAAAGACAAAAACAGGTTAAAAGCATATATATGTAAACAGGTGTAACATGATAATATCAATGAAAATAAAATTTCAGTTGAATCTATTGGTAACAAGCAGATTTCAAATGAAATAATAATGCATATAAAGAGAATAATGCAAATATGGTCAATTCCTCAGGTAAATGTAACAGTCCTAATTATTTATGTACCAAGTAACAGATACTAAAAAAATATGAAGCAAACATAGAAAAAACTGAAAGAAGAAATAAGTAATTTATGACATCACTCCCAAAACAACAGAACACACATACATAAAATCAGTAAGGATATAAAATATTTGAAAAATATTATCAACTAATACTTCCTAATTAATATTTTATACAATACTCCACTCAACAATCACAAAATACACTTTCTTCTTAGGCATGTACAGAAAATTTGCCAAGATAGGCTGTACTCTAGGCCATAAAACCATTATTTTTAAGAGAATATATATATTTTTTTACAAAATAAATGCTCTGACTGCAATTGAGTTAAGTTACAATAATGTAAAGATATCTAGAAAATCAGCAAATATCTGGAAACAACACTCAACCTGAAGTTGAGAGAGTGTCAACCTAAGGTTATTTGCCACAAATTAAAAATAAAAAATATTTAGCCTGAGTTTCCATTTTTCTCTAGCCACACTGAGGTGGAGAATTGGATCTTAAACCTGATTGAATTTTACCCAAGACACTCACAGGAAGTGAGAAAGGAACAAAATTGTTAAGGATATATGCAGAGACTTATTATAAGGGAGGACTTTAGAAATTAATATAAAAAGGAAAAGACAACACATAAAGGAAAAGAGGTGGAGATAAACTTCACTGAGAATAATGAATCCCTGAAATTGGGGATGGGACTGAAAACATGGATGGAGTGGTCAAAGTGTGATTCTTGAAATTTATATTATGGATTGTCTGCAGTTACCACTAGTGTCAATTGTTCAAATTAAAAAAAAAAATTCAGAATGATAAATACATAAATTCAGAAAGAGGAAAGGTGGAAATCTAGGGAATAATATTGAAAATTCAGACACAATAAAAAAGAGAAAGATAAGAAGATATGGGAAGAATGTATTTACAACACATGTAAATGATAAAGAAGCAGGAACCTGAATAAGAGCCCCCAAAAGGTAAAAAGAGATGCAAACAAACCCACAGAAATACAAATAATATGAAGCTGCTCAAAGTAATGAACCTGAGTGGTCATAGCACATAAATGAATCTTAACCTTGTTACTGAGCAAAGAAATGCACATTTTAGAAGATGACATTCATCTCACACAATAATTCAAAAAGGTGATTCATCCCATCATGTAGAGACATGAGAATTTGCACAACAGTTGGAACATGAATTGGTCAACCGATAACTTTGGAAAGCAATCTGGCAAAATCTAGGGAAGTTGAAGATGTGCATGGGATATAATCCAGCAATTCCAATTTTGGATAAGCACTCAGACATGTATGAGGAGCTATGCTCAACATAGCATTTTAGAAAGCAGAGACATTACTTTGCCAAAAAAGGTCCATTTAGTCAAAGCTATGGTTTTTCCTGTTGTCACGTATGGAGATGAGAACTGGACTACAAAGAATGCTGAGTGCTGAAGAATTGATGCATTTGAACTATGGTGTTGGAGAAGACTCTTGAGAGTCCCTTGAACTGAAAGGAGATCCAACCAGTCCATCCTAAAGGAGATCAGTCTGGGTGTTCATTGGAAGGACTGATGCTGAAGCCGAAACTCCAATACTTTGGCTACCTCATGTGAAGAGCTGACTCATTGGAAAAGACCCTGATGCTAAGAAAGATTGTAGACAGAAGGAGAAGGGGACGACAGAGAATGAGATGGTTGGATGGCATCACTGACTCAATGGACATGAGTTTGAGTGGACTCCGGGAGTTGGTGATGGACAGGGAAGCCTGGCATGCAGCAGTCCATGGGGTCGCAAAGAGTCGGACTCGACTGAGCGACTATAGTAGTCGTTGTAATATTAGGTATGATGTAGCAGAAACCATAATACCCATCAATAAGGGAATAATTAAATAAATTGAGGTTTTCTTATTACACGGATGGATTAGAATAAAAGAAAGCAGAATAGTTAAAATAAACCTACAAATATCGACAACAATAACTCTCTAAAAAAGCAACAAGAAAAGAATATAGGTACAGTAGAATGTCATTTACATGAAATTCCTAAGCATGATATGTGTTTTTGGCTATGTATGCACATTGGTGTACCGTCTACACACTAATACAAAATGGAGGCTTCCTCTGAAAGTGGATCCAGTGGAATTACAGACCACAGAAGGGGAAGGGATTGGTTTTATTAGTTCTGTCTGGTTTCATTTTAAAATCTTAAAGAAATATTGAATATGATCAGATTTGTTATAGTTGGTTAATGGGTATAGAGAGTTGCTACTCACATTTTTTTTATTTTTAAAATATGTTTTGAAAAAGAGAATATAGGAAACACTGGTATATCTTATCATCTGAATGTAGATGGATAGATAATAGATAATTTTGAAGAGCACTTTGTCATCTGGTTGAGACATTTTAACTAAATTTATAACATTAGCTCATTAAAGGGAGTATTTATGTTGGTCGGGGATTACATGCTGTCACAAATGTGAAATTGAGCTATTTAAGGTTTAAAAACATAATCCAATATATCATCTGGTCATAACTTTTTTCTCTACAGCATTTGTTGAAATTTAATTATACTTATAAAACTGTTTATACTCAATATTTATGTTGTGTTGTGTTGTGTTGAGTCACTCATTTGTGTCTGACTCTTTGGGACCCCATGAACTGTAGCCTGCCAGGCTCCTCTGTCCATGGGGATTCTCCAGGCAAGAATACTGGAGTGGATTGCCAGGCCCTCCTCCAGGGGATCTTCCCAACTCAGGGATCAAACCCAGGTCTCCCGCATTGCAGGCAGATTCTTTACTGTCTGAGCCACTGGAGAAGTGCCTACACTTTCCTAAATCATGACTATAATATTTCATATAAAGAATTCCATAGCAAAAGTTTGTATAAGTACTTTCTGCAGTTTATCCATAAAACTAAAGCATTCATATTTGATGTTCTTCAAATTCTCAAAAACACGCATTTATCTTAAAGTTTGGATTTATAAAATATACAATGGGGCTATTGAAAAATATATAAGTATTTAAAAGATTAAGTGATTTGTAGAGATTTTGCAGAGTTTTGCAGAGATTTTGCCCACGTCATAGTTGTAGTACACTATTTATAACTGGTTTATAAAATCATTTCAATAAATGAGAGGAGGAAATTATCTATCTTGCCCCATGAAATCTGGATACATTTTAAATAGTTGGTAAAATCTTAATATTTAAAGGACAATGTTAATCATAGGAAAAAATTTAAAGCTTTTAAAGGGCTATAGTTTGCTCATGATTTTTCCATGTTTTTGTTTCTTGAGATATTCATTTTGGTTAATGTTTTAGAGATTCAAAGAGCTTTTTAAAAATCTTTTGTAGAAATACACCTTGCTTCAGTAATATACCCTTTTTGTTCCTGAAAGCTTTCGTGCACACATACAGGGCTGTTTCTCATTATGGAAAGTTAACAAGTGTTATCATCAATGGTAAAATATCTTCTACAGATTATTCATTAGTAAAATTCTAAACTCTAACTTTCTTTTGTTAAATAATCAGAGTAGCATTCATGGATGGCTGGAAATATTTGAAGAGATATTTTCTATGTTTGAAAAATAAGTTTTTGTGTTAATAAAATAAGCTTAGTGATGCCAGACAGCTTTAATCATGAAGGCTTTTCAGCAATGAGATTATTCAATCTGGGCTCATAATTTCCTCTGTCTCAATCCATAATCATGAGCAAAGTTTTGGAAAGAGTTTTGAATAGGAAAGGGAAGGTTAATAAGAATGATTATACATATTATAATGCCTAAAATAGTACTAGCACACTAAGAAATAAATTCAATATTTTGTGGAAACCTCTGAAGTCTAATTTATTTTATAAATGACTTTGTATTCACTGATATCATTCTAATTAAACAGAAAAATGTTTGGAGGATCTTATAAAGACATAGTAACAGTTATCTTTGTTTAAATATTGTGTCTTGAAGGAAAACAGAAATCGAGCGGTAGAACAAAGGAAACAACCAAAAATTACCATCAACAAAGTGATTACATTTTCATCAATCCCGTGACAAATGAGAGAGGGCTTCCCAGATTTGTCTTTGGTCAACTACTTATGTATTTCAGCTTGTTATCCAAAAAGACACAGCCATTGGAAATAACATTAACTTTTCAAGAGTTAAGTATAATTTTCTTAACTCTGCCACCAATGGTGATATAACTAGGCTGGGGTTTCAGAAAGATTACAGCTTCTGTTTTTTGGGCACCTAGTTAAATGCCTTATGGCTGTTCATAGAAACCGAAGTATGGTAGATCTTCCCCAATTTGCACCTACCCATGTGCAAGAGCTGTCTGAACATAGCAACTTTCGTCACAATTAAGTTTGATCGAACAACACTGTCCAGAATAGCTAATGGATTGGCCAGAAATTTGATTCCATCCAGCTAAAGAATACAACAGTTTTTGATGATCTTTTGTGTTAACTAATTAAACCTTATTCACTCAGTCATGTCCGACTCTTTGCAACCCCATGGACTGCAGCCTGCAGAGATCCTCTGACCTTAGAGATTCTCCAGGCAGGAATACTGCCTGGAGATGCCATGGGTTGCCATGCTCTCCACCAGGGAGGCTTCCCAACTGAGGGATTGAACCCAGGTCTCCTGCTTGCAGGTGGAATCCTTGTCCACCAGGGAAGCCCAAGAATACTGGAGTGGGTAGCCTTCCCATCTCCAGGGGAACTTCCCGACCCAGGAATGCAACTGGGGTCTCCTGCATTGCAGGCAGATTCTTTACCAGCTGAGCTTCCAGAGAGCCCTACAGTTTTTTTTATTTCTAAATGAGGGTTATTTCCGTTTTGTAATGCATAGTAGAAAGAGATTCAAAGTTAAAAAATGGAAAACAACTTGCATTTGTTCAAGGTAAAGAATTCCATATGATAGAGTGAAGAGATGACTAAGAGGTGATAAATCATGCAGAGGAGTATGTACAATCAAGCTCTCAGAGGAGTGAAGAGTGAAGTGAAAACAGAAATGAGATTCCGAACCTGATGTAAAGAGCCTTTAGTTTAAAGAAGAGCCGTCTGCTCATTAATGCACATTTAGAAAAATTGTCATCTTTGTCGTAGTTAATGCTGTATCTCTTTGCTACTGACAAGCCAAAAGTTAGTTTTGTAACTTTTGACTCATTCACATTATGTGACTTTGGCAAGTTATTGTCCTTCTGAATGAGCTTTTATTTAATACAGTGGCACTATAGTGCTAGTATTATACATTTATTATAAAGATCTTTAAGTCTAACATTCACAGTGCTTTAAACAATTCTTAGTCTACAGTAAGTCCTTAATAAATGCTATTTATTATTATTATCGTCTTTGCTTCTATCTTATTTTTTGTCTTTTGTTGTTCACATATGTTAACTATGTATATACAATATTCACAGAAAATATGCATATTTTAATAACAGTATTATAGATTTATGTACTTTCACTAAATGCATAAAGTATAATAGAGTCTGTATCCTTGAAAAGTTCATGGTACCCTCTGTGACTGCATTCTCTACCTTGTCTCAATAACTGTTATTTATATTATTCATTCCTATGCTTTCCTTTTTAGTTTTTCATTTGTATCCTATAAGAAAGTTGATTAAAATATCCAAGAGGACTTCCTAGATGGTCCAGTGGTTGAGAATCCGTCTGTCAACACAAGTGACGACACAGGTCCAATCCCTGGTCCAGGAAGAGCTCACACGATGCTGGGCAACCAACGTGCATGCATCACAATATACTGAGCCTGTGCCTAAGAATCCAGGAGCCACAACTACGGAGCCTGTGAACCACAGCTACCGAAGCCCATGAGCCTAGAGCCCATGCTCTGCAATGAGAGAAGCCACTGCAATGGAGTGATGCCATGCAAAATAAAGCTACCCATCCAAGAGGAACGTGTGCTTCAGACAGCTTCATGAGAAAGAACTGAGTTCTGGAATTTTGGGTTTTAGACATCCAGGGCTGATAAAAATAAGCTAACTAATAAAGGTCTATATTAGCAATCAAATGTCTATTTTTTCAACTTTTGCCTGCTTTTTTCACTTGACAAAAACAGTTGCAATATGTATCATTCTGCAACTTGCTTTTATTCTTTCAAAGTATATTTTTGCTATTTGATATATTTCATCCATGAAATGAAAAGACACTTGTTCCTTGGAAGAAAAGATAAGACAAACCTAGACAGTATATTACAGCAGAGACATCACTTTGCTAACAAAGGTCCGTATAGTCAAAGCTATGTTTATTCCAGTAGTCATGTATGGGTGTGAGAGCTGGACCACAAAGAAGACTGAGTGCCAAAGTATTGATGCTTTCTAACTGTGGTGCTGGATAAGACTTGAGAGTCCCAAGGAGATCAAACCAGTTAATCCTAAAAAAAAAATAAATCTACCTTGAATACTCATTGGAAGGACTGATGCTAAGACTGAAGCTCCAATACTTTGGCCACCTGATGTGAAGAGCCGACTCACTGGAAAAGACTCTGATGCTGGAAAAGATTGAGGCCAGGAGGAAACGGGGGTGACAGAGGGTGAGATGGTTGGATGGCATCACCAACTGAATGGACATGAGTTTGAACAAGCTCTGAGAGACTGTGAAAGACAGTGAAGCCTGGCGTGCTGCAGAACATGGGGTCACAAAGAGTTGGACAAGACTGAGCGACTGAACAAGAACATGCAATCATCTACAGTTCTTCCACTTTTATTACCATGTGCTAGTCCATAGTATAAATATGTTACACTAGTTGTTCATTTTATCTTTTGATTCAATTGACAAGAGTTGCCATCTTTATTATGCTAAATGGTATCTCATCCATATTGTTCAATAAAGTTTTATAATTTTGTTCTTTACTAAAGGGCTTCACTACATTTGTTTTGTTAAATTTACTATTAGATATTTCTATTTTTATTTCTGTTGTAAAGAATATTGATATTGACAAGTTATGAAAACATGCTTTGAAAATATTAGAAAATAAAAAAATTACTGTTCGTATGTATTGATTTTTTATAAATCAACCATACTAATAAACTCTATTAATGTAAATATTTTACCTGTAAATTCCTTGCATGTGCTATATATACACAAAAATTCCACTTACAAGAAATTACAATTTCATTTCACCTTTTTAAATCTTTTTTTTGTAGGCTGCCTAAACTAAAAAAACGATAAATAGTTTGCATCTATATTTTATTCCTAATCTTCAAGTAATGTAATAAAACTCTAAGTACTAAGGAAAATGTTTGTAGTAAATTCTGCAATACAACCTTTAGTTTGTAAGTAACAAACTTTTATTCCTTGTTTGTTGATAGATTTTTATCAAGATGGGATATTAGAATTCATTATGCTCTTTTGGTATCTATTATCCCAGGTTGTGCTAGTGGGAAAGAATCTACCTACTTATGCAGAAGACACAAGAGTCACAGGTTGAATCCCTGAGTCAAGAAGATATCCTGCAGTAGGAAATGGCATCCCACTCCAATATTCTTGCCTGGAAAATTCCATGGGTGGAGGAGCCTGGCAAGCTATAATCCATGGAGCCACAAAGAGCTGGACATGACTGAGCAACTAAACACACACACACACACACACACATGATAACTATGTTTTTCTCTTTAATTTTTAAATCTGCCTGCTTATATCATTTTATTTTGAAACCAAACTTGCATTTTTGGTATGTCTCTATATTGCTCAGAAGGCAATATCTGAATATGTTGATGTGTTCATTTTTTATTACCTACTTTAGTATTTTTGCTTCTATATCCATGGATGAGATTGGCCTTAATTTTTGTGTTCTAACGTTCTTATCTGGTTCATGTATCCAGGATGTGTGTTTTCTTTAATCTTTGGATTATATATTATAATATATTACATGGTAATATAATATCTTTGGAATATATAATATCAGAATCATCTGTTACTTGGATAAGTGGCAAAACTTTTCCTTAAAATTGTTTGGTCTCTTAACCTTCTTTGTGAAGAGACTTTGATTAAAAGTTCAATTTTCTGAATGATTACAGAATTATTCTGCTTTTCTTCTTTGAGTCATGCTGATTGACATGTTTTTTCCCATTTTAGCTTTTCAGTGTTTTTCATCAATTATTTGAAACAATACTATTTAAGACTAGAATAATTTTAAATCCATAGTAAGGCCTCCCATATTATTTGAAAGAAATTTCTTATATCTTATTCTCCTTTCAATGTTTTAAACCTTGCAGTGTTGTTTCAATATTTTCATAGTCTTTACAAAAAAGAAATCTGTATTTTAATTTTCCACTTGTTTTCATTAATTTGACCCAACATAATTATTTTCAAATGAGTCAGTTCTTCACATCAGGTGGCCAAAGTGTTGGAGAAGTGACTCATTTGAAAAGACCGTGATGCTGGGAAAGACAGGGTGGGAGGAGAAGGGGACGACAGAGGATGAGATGGCTGGATGGCATCACCGACTCTATGGACATGAGTTTGAGTAAGGTCTGGGAGTTGGTGATGCACAAGGAAGCCTGGTGTGCTATAGTCCATGGGGTTGCAAAGAGTCGGACATAACTGAGCGACTGAACTGAACTGAAACAATAATTATTTTCTTTCAATTTCTTCAGTTCTCCCAGCTGTTCTCTTTTCTACGTTTTGTTAGAATGAGATACTTATAATTAATTATGTATTTAATTCTTGTCATATAAGTTTCTTGAAATTTTCTTTATGTTTTGCTTTAGATTTTTCTCACAACTTTTGTTTAAGCTCACTATATTTAACTGGTTTAATTTTTCCTTATTGAGGCATAATATCATAAAGCAAAGGCATCACTTTGGCGACAAAGGTCCATATAGTCAAGGATATGATCTTTCCCGTGGTCATGTATGGATATGAGAACTGAACAATAAAGAAGGCAGAGTGCTGAAGAATTGATGCTTTTGAACTGTGGTGTTGGAAAAGACTCTTGAGAGTCCCTTGGACTGCAAGGAGATCCAACCAGTCAATCTTAAAGGAAATCAACCCTGAATATTCATTGGAAGGACTGATGTTGAAGCTGAAGCTCCAATACTTTGGCCACCTGATGCGAAGAACTGACTCACTGGAAAAGGCCCTGATGCTGGGAAAGATTGAAGGCAGGAGGAGAAGGGGAAGACAGAGGATGAGTTGGTTGAATGGCTTCACCCCCCACTCAACAGGGATAACTTGGGCAATTCTGGGAAATGGTGAGGAACAGGGAAGCCTGGCATGCTGCAGTCCATGGGGTTTTGAAGAGCTGGACATGATATGATTTGGCAACTGCAAAACAGCAATGTCATAAAGCAAAGTGTGCAATGTTAAGGTTCAGAGTTTGATGAATATTTAGGAATGTTCTCAGCTAGGTAACCACTACACAAAGGAGGGTAAAACACAAGTCCTTTACCCCACAGGCTCTCTCTGGGCCTGTCAAGGCCATTCCCCACTGCCCCATAGACACCACTACTTTCTTTGGGACTTACTAGCCAAAGAATTATGAAGATTCTTCTGTGCCTGGCTTCTTTCATACATGGTTTGTCACCTTGTTTCTGGATTCTTACTAAGTATTGTCCTTAAAAAAACAAACAAACAAGAACTGCCATTCAGATAAGCCTTCTGTAAGATTTGATGGGCAGTACATTCTTCATTCAGCGATGACCCATGGGACACCATGGCATTATCCACCGCCACACGTTTTGTACTTCCCTGGTGGTTCAGAAAGCAAAGAACATGCTTTCATGATTAATTAAAACTCTTTTTAATTTGGAATAAAATAATAATTTTATTTTGATCCATGAACTAGAAGTAATTTTTTTTGTATTTCAAAGGAAAGTGATTTCTCTAGTTTTGTGTTTGTTAGGGGTTTATTTTCTGTATGATACCAACAGCTTTAATTCATGTATCTTCCTTGATTTTTTGAATTGCTTAATCCTATGGTGGTGTTCTATATAACACTAACACTTTTGCTTTACTTGCTGGTTTATCTGATATTAATTATTTATCTGCATTAATTAACATGTACTGATTGTGGTATTATTTGGAATAATTTCAGATTTTTTTTTCAGACAAGTTTGAATTTAGCATTTTAATTTGTTTTGAATATTTCATTTGTGTTTTCTGTTTTTCCTTCTTTTTCAGTCTGTCTAACCTTGAGTTTTATTATTGTTTCTCAATTCAGTTTCATATGATTAAGTGATTAATTGTTCTTGCTAATTTTGATTGGCTGTTTGAAGGGGAGAAATCTACTTTTGTTTGTGAGATATGTCCTTAGTCTGTTCTGTCCTTGTTCTGTTCATGTTCTGAAAGGTGGCTTCACTGATTATAACATTCTAGGTTGAAATGCGTTTTCTTTCAGCACATTAAAGATACAACAATTTCCTTCACTTCTTTTCTTGCCCTTGAAAATTCATCTCTTAGAGTAACTGAACTTCCTTCATCGGCAGTCTCCTTTCACCTCCAACTGCTTTTAAGGCTTTCTCTTCCTGTTTGGTTTTAGCAGCTTTACCATATTTTGCCTAGGTCAGTAATTTCTTTCTTTCTCTTTCTCTTTTTCAACATCAACTTTAATAAGTGGTATTCCTGGTTCTATTCCTTCTATATATTACTTTTAAATTCAAATTATTTATGTTTTCAATTTAGTTCAGTCACTCAGTCGTGTCTGACTCGTTGCAACCCCATGAATTGCAGCACGCCAGGCCTCCCTGTCCATCACCAACTCCTAGAGTTTACTCAAACTCATGCCCATCGAGTCGGTGATGCCATCCAGCTATCTCATCCTCTGTTCCCCTTCTCCTCCTGCCCCCAATCCCTCCCAGCATCAGGGTCTTTTCCAATGAGTCAACTCTTCACATGAGGTGGCCAAAATATTGGAGTTTCAGCTTCAGCATCAGTCCTTCCAATGAACACCCAGGACTGATCTCCTTTAGGATGGACTGGTTGGATCTCCTTGCAGTCCAAGGGACTCTCAAGTGTCTTCTCCAACACCACAGGTCAAAAGCATCAATTTTTTGATGGTCAGCTTTCTTCACAGTCCAACTCTCACATCCATACATGACCCCTGGAAAAACCACAGTCTTGACTAGATGGACCTTTTCTGGCAAAGCAATGTCTCTGCTTTTTAATATGCTGTCCTAGGTTGGTAATTACTTTCCTTCCAAGGAGTAAGCATCTTTTAATTTCATGGCTGCAATCACCATCCACAGTGATTTTGGAGCCCAAATAAATGAAGTCTGACACTGTTTCCACTGTCTCCCCATCTATTTCCCATGAGGTGATGGGACCAGATGCCATGATCTTAGTTTACTGAATGTTAAGCTTTAAGCCAACTTTTTTACTCCCTTCTTTCATTTTCATCAAGAGGCTTTTTAGTTCCTCTTCACTCTCTGCCGTAAAGGTGGTGTCATCTGCATAGCTGAGGTTATTGATATTTCTCCCAGCAATCTTGATTCCAGCTTGTGCTTCCTCCATCCCAGTATTTCTCATGATGTACTCTGCATAGAAGTTAAATAAGCAGGGTGACAACATACAGCCTTGACGTACTTCTTTTCTTGTTTGGAACCAGCATGTTGTTCCATGTCCAGTTCTAACTGTTGCTTCCTGACCTGCACACAGGTTTCTCAAGAGGCAGGTCAAGTGGTCTGGTATTCCCATCTCTTTCAGAATTTTCCACAGTTTATTGTGATCCACACAGTCGAAGGCTTTGGTGTAGTCAATAAGGCAGAAATAGATGTTTTTCGGGAACGCTCTTGCTTTTTCAATGATCCAGCAGATATTGGCAATTTGATCTCTGGTTCCTTGGCCTTTTCTAAAACGAGCTTGAACATCTGGAAGTTCTCGGTTCACGTATTGCTGACGCCTGGCTTGGAGAATTTTGAGCATTACTTTACTAGCGTGTGAGATGAGTGTAATTGTGTGATAGTTTGAGCATTCTTTGGGATTGCCTTTCTTAGGGATTGGAATGAAAACTGACCTTTTCCAGTCCTGTGGCCACTGCTGAGTTTTCCAAATTTGCTGGCATATTGAGTGCAGCACTTTCATAGCATCATCTTTCAGGATTTGAAATAGCTCAACTGGAATTCCATCACATCCACTAGCTTTGTTCGTAGTGATGCTTTCTAAGGCCCACTTTACTTCCCATTCCAGGATGTCTGGCTCTAGGTGAGTGATCACACCATTGTGATTATCTGGGTCATGAAGATCTTTTTTGTACAGTTCTTCTGTGTATTCTTGCCACCTCTTCATAATATCTTCTGTTTCTGTTAGGTCCATACCATTTCGGTCCTTTATCAAACCCATCTTTGCCACCTTTCATTTTTATCACTCATCTTTTTAAAATGTACTTTCATTTGTTATTCATATTAAATATATTTTAAAATCAGATAATGCTCACTTCTGATTATTGTCATATTTTAGTGTATGATAATTTTCATATGCGAGTCATTGCTTGCCTGTAACACTAAGCTTTTGTCTGGAGTTTCCACTGTTTGTCACTGATGGTGTCTTAATTGTTTGTGAAATTTTTTAGTCTTTTTTCTGTGAACAAGTGTTACTTAGAATTTTTTTGTACTAGCATGGAAATCTTATTGAAGTAGAATTATATCAAAGGTTATTTTCTTCTGCTTCTACTACATACTGAGGAGCAATATTATTCTAGTACCACTTTAAATTATAATATTTGGTGTGTAGTTGTGTGAAATAAGGTTTCAGATACTTGTGACTTTTCATGAACAGGAACTCTCAAAGGAAACATTTTTATGCCTTCATAAACTACCAATAGCAAGGCAGGGATGTTTTCAACAGGTGTCTAAGAAACACTATTTGATATTTTAAAACAATGTCTTTATGAGACAAAAAAAAAAACCATTTCCTTAACTATATCTAAAAGGTAAAATAGAAGTAATTTCCCAGGAACATTAATAAACACAAATATAGTCACCTTTTTAATAGCAATAAAATGGAAATCAATTCATATTTAATAGCTTTGTAATACACAAATTATAAGCAGTTTCTTTGGAGGTATTTTTGTTTGTCTTTTTACTTTTTGTCTAAATATTTATTTCTTTTAATTATTTTTTTTATACGGTCATTAGCCTGCAGACCCTAATTAGCTACTAGAACTGAGCTACAACAGATGTTAATAGAAGCTCCCTGTGCAACTAAAATCTCAATATTTAGTGTTGGTAAGAGTGTATAGAGCATGAAATAAAGCTAATGGAAGTGATGGAATTTCAGTTGAGATATATAATATCTTAAAAGATGATGCTGTTAAAGTGTTACACTTGATATATCAGCAAATTTGGAAAACTCAGTGGCCACAGGACTGGAAAAGGTCAATTATCATTCTAATCCCTAAGAAAGGCAATGCCAAAGAACGTTCAAACTACTATACATTTGCACTCAATTGGCTTGCCAGTAAGATTATGCTCAAAATTCTTCAAGCTAGGCTTTAGCAGTAGGTGAACCAAGAACTTCCAGATGTACAAGCAGCATTTAGAAATGGCAGAGGAACCAGAGATCAAATTGCCGACATTCGTTGGATCATAGAAAAAGCAAGAAAATTCCATAAAAACATCTATTTCTGCTTCGTGGACTATGCAAAAGCCTTTGACTATGTGGATCACAACAAACTGTGGAAAATTCTTAAAGAGATGGGAATACCAGACCACCTGACTTGTCTCCTGAGAAACTATGCAGGTCAAGAAGCAACAGTCAGAAGCAGACATGGAATAAAGAACTGGGTCAAAATTGGAAAAGGAATACTACAAGTCTTCACATTGTCACCCTGCTTTTATTTAACTTATATGCAGAGTACATCATGTGAAATTCCAGGCTGGATGATTCACAAGCTGGAATCAAGATTGCTGGGAGAAATATCAACGATCTCAGATATGCAGATGGCAGAAAGTAAAGAGGAATTAAAGAGCCTCTCGATGAGGGTGAAAGAAAAGACTGAAAAAGCTGATTTAAAACTCCACATTCAGAAATCTAAGATCAAAACATCTGGTCCCATCACTTCATGGCAAATAGAAGGGAAAAAGTGGAAGCAGTGACAGGTTTTATATTTGGGGGCTTCAAAATCACTGTGGATGGTGACTGCAGTCATGAAACTAAAAGATGCTTGTTCCTTGGAAGGAAAGCTATGACAAACGTAAACAGCATATTTTAAAGCAGAGACATCACTTTGCTGATAAATGTCCATATAGTCCAAGTTATAGTTTTTCCAGTAGTCATGTATGGATGAGACAGATAGACCATAAGGAAGGTTGGGTGCTGAAGAATCGATGCTTTTGAATTGTGGTGCTAGAGAAGACTCTAGGGAGTCCCTTGGACTGCAAGGAGGTCTAACCAGACAATCCTAAAGGAAATCAACCCTGGATATTCATTGGAAAGACTGATGCTAAAGCTGAAACTCCGCTACTTTGCCCACCTGATGGGGAGAGCCAGCTCACTAGAAAAGACCCTGATGCTGGGAAAGATTGAAGACAGAAGGAGAAGGGGACAGAAGAGGATGCGATGGTGAGATAGCATCACCTACTCAACGGACATGAATTTGAGCAAGCTCCAGGAGACACTGAAGGACAGGGGGGCCAGGCATGCTGCAGTCCATGGTGTCGTAAAGAGTAGGACAAGATTGGGCCACTGAACAGCAGCAACAACGAAGTGTGTACAAAGGAAAATAGCCCACTGGTAGGAGTGTAGACTACACTAAACCCAAGTACTGGAATTTCACTTGCTCTGAATTTATAACATTTTTTACAATATTTTCTTTTTAAGCAATTTTCCTTTGCAGGATTTTGGTTAATATTGAATTGGGTCTTCTTATTTTCTATTGAATTTTTCATTAGGATTAAAAGTCACCCTGAGTGACCTCGAAATTATGACTGCTGGCATTCATGTGGGACTGACTCCAATACCCTGGCAGCAGTCTGACTGGTCTGCCAGCGAGCTCAGGTGAACATCAGTGGGAGCAGCCTGACCCCTCCCTCTTTGTTCTCTCTGCTCTGATACTTGCCTGGGCCACTCTCTGACACCCTGGGACACTGAACCTTTCAGATTCCTCCACAGAACTCATTTCTTATCAGTTAACCCACCAGACTAGCAGTCTGCACTGGGGGGATGTGTAAAGCTCTGGCAGCTCATGGAGGCTTCCCTAAAGGGACGGGGACGTAAATAGCTTTAGGGAAATTATTTCTGAGACCTTCAAATTCTATATTTATTAATACTGTTTTCTGAAGTTCATTTGCTTTAGAAGGTACACATGGACAGAGGATCAGAGTAGTTCTCTTTTCTCATTTCACCATCATCCTTTATTGACTGTTTAGAATACAGAGGCATTTTGAATCTTATTAAAATAGCTTTCTTAGAAATGCAAATGTGAAACAAAGTGATAGTTGGAACTCTTTGTGTCAAGGAAGTCTCTTTTGTTTTTGTTTTTTTTTCTAGTTAGGGCAGAATTAACTATTCCCTTTACCTTTTCACTATGAGCTACAAGTCCAAAAAGCAAAAGTTTACCATCTTCTAATTTATTATAAAATGTAAAATAACTTATGCATACATTTTGTTGTGGAGAAGTAAAATTGGGTAATCAATAAAATACTTCAAGCTTAAAAATATGTTACAGTAAAGTAAAATTTTACAAAGATGTGTAATACCAACATATTATTAATATAAGTAACTTGTAGCACAGAAATAAGGATTAATATCCTGAATTTAAGTGCCTAAGAATAGAGGAAAGGAGTGGAATCTAAAAGAAAACAAGGAAGATGAACACACTCATTATAAACAAATAAATGAAAATGGAAAGTATGTCTATCAAAATGACAACTACAATCATAATGATATTGAGAGTCAACAGCTAGCCAATGACAGCCACTAAGCCATGATGCTTCCTCTGGATCATAAGCAGTTTCTAAAATATATCAAAAATAATTAGACAGACCCATTCTGACCATAGTAGAACAAGAAACAAGTAAGATGACTCTTAAATCATGTTTGAACAGAGAACTAAGTACACTGTCCTATCATAGAAATAATCAAACATATTCCTCTTCCAGCTAAGATGTATGACAAACCTTTCATTTCAGACAACAACCTTAGTCATTATGTAAGGAAAACTGGGTCATGGCCAGGCTGAGTAAGTTCCTAAGACATCGAAGAAAGATGATAATGTACAGTCCATTCATTTCTGATATTGTCAAGAAAGTCATATTTCAAATTTAGTAGGTGTGTTCACATCATAGCTACATTTTAAATTAAAATTCAGTCTATTTAAAAGAAAGAAAGAAAAAGGACTCACAAGGGAGTGATTAAGTCCAAGAAAAAATTCAGGATGGATTTGAAATGTACATTCTGATCAAAATGTAATAAGATTGAAATAAGGTTAAACTGTGGTCAAAAACAATTAAGAGTTTACACATAAAATATTCACTTTTATTTTGACCTTGTTATGCTTGTATCATTTTGAAAACTATTATTTGAGGAACATACAAATGTAGAAAAAACATTATTATGATACAAAATTCAAATAATGACCATTGCAAAACATTTTTTTTTCATTGATCTGCCCTCTAATTACATGATTATAAAGCAATTGCTTTGCTAGTTGGTAAATAAATGCATTTCCAAAAATAAATTCTGGAGAAATTTAAAAATTATAGAAAACCTATAAACTGTTCATAATATTATTTGACAAGTTTAGTGATAATTTGAGGCTAATTTTTTAATGTTATTTATTGTTAATGTTTTTATGTTTTTATTTAAGTTCCTAATAAATGTTTTAAGCATGCTTATTTCCCTTTTCTTCTCATTTCCTATGTAATTGTAATGTTACAATAAATTATCTAATTCTCCAATTATCAGGCTTATGTTTCAATGGAATATTATTTACACTTTCTTAACTTGATAGACAGTAGAAGTTACTTAAGTTCAACAATTAAGACCCAAATCCTCATATTAACCTTTGTTCTATTGCCAGGATAACTAATACTTGCCTTGACTTGACTGTGACTACTGTTCTTCAAAGTCAAACACTATGAAGACAGCAGTAGTCTCATTCATTAACACCTTTGAAAGCCATAGGGCCCATGTGTGCGGGCGTTCACTTCACTGTCTGCTGGCCTGACTGAATTACTAAGCTTGCCCGTTACTAGTATGGAATTAGTAATTTAATTTTTCATTTTAAAGCCAGTGAGCCTGGAAGCAGTGGAATCAGGATCTTCAGAACAAATCAACCCGCATTCTTTCTCCAATATGATCTTTAGATGTCACAGGACTTATAATGCAGTAAAGTTCTCAGTGCGTTCAATGCACCTGCCCTATAAACTTTACATGGTGGTTGCAGAGATCACAATATTCAAAACCTGAGAAAGTAACAGAGTTGTGCATATTCTCCTCTCATGGTATTTAATTTACTAATCAGTAATAAATATTTTGCACATTGAGAATGTGCATTCCATGACAATAAGGAAAAAAAATTCTCTTATTCATAATGAATATGTAACAAGCCAATATATATGCTAATACAATATATGCATACACATACACACAAACATAAAGATGTATATAGACATACACCCATATAGATAAATAGATAAATTGATAACCTATGCATATATACATCTGTCTATGTGTATAAAATAAATATTTTTAAATGACTGATAAAAAAGAATGAAATTCCACCATTTGCAACAATGTGGATGGAGCAACAGACCAAGCATTTCACCGATGCTGGACCAAGCATTTCACTATGTTTTAGTGAAATGAATCAAACAGAGAAGAACAAATATTCTCTGTTATCATCTACATGTGGAATCTAAAAAAATAAACAAGTGAATGCATATAACAAAATAGAAGCCGGCTCACAGATACAAAGCACGAACTAGAGGTTACCAGTGGGGAGAGAGAAAGCTGAAGGGGCAAGAAAGGGGTGTGAGATTAAGAGATAGAAACTACTATGGACAAAATAGAGAGGCAACATGGATATATTATACAGTTCTGGGAAATAGCACCATTATCTTGTTACAACTTTAAATGTTGAATAAATATGTTGTATACCTGAAACTAATATAATATTGTAAACCAATTTACATAACATAAATAAGCAAAAATATATAATCGGCTGAATTAATTGGTTATCCATATGGGAAAAAATGCATCTTGATCTCTACTTTGTATCAAAAACAAAAGCTAATTCAAACAGATTAAAGATCTAGGCATTGCATATTTAAATGCAAAGGTTAATAAAGGTCCTAGAAGAAAGTATAGAAGAATATGTATATGATCACAGAGCAAAGAAAGATTGTAAAAAGAAATCCAAAAGCACTATTTACTTTTAAAAAATGACGAGTTGGACTTTCTTAAATGAAGAAACATGTACCTCAAAAGATTTGATCTAGATGATAATCTAGAGAGCAAAAAAGCAAAACACATTTTGAGGGAAAAAAAGGTATATACCTCCTAGAAACTTCATGGCCACAAGATACCTTTGAATCAATAAGTAAACAAAAGAAAACTCAATAGCTAAATGACTCAGAGCCTTGAAAAGGCACTTCATTGAAGATGATGTAAAAGTTGTTTAAAAAGCATGAAAATTTGCTGAACCGCTTTCATTATCAGATGAATACAAATTAAAACACAATAAGACACCACCGCGCTCCGTGTGTGCTAAGTCACTCAGCTGTGTCCGACTCCTTGAGATCCCCTGGACTGTAGCCCGCCAGGCTCCTCTGTCCCTGGGATTCTCCAGGCAAGAATACTAGAGCTGGCAGCCATCCCCTTCTCAAGGGGATCTTCCTGACCCAGGGATTGGACCCAGGTCTCCTGCATTGCAGGCAGATTCTTTACCATCAGAGCCACCAGGAAGCTGATACACCCACCAGAAGGGTTAAATAAAGAGAAAAACATAGGGTGCAATTAACAGAAACTAAAACACTCTCATACATTGCTGATGAGAGCATAATTTTGCAGAAATATTTTAGGAAACTGACACTATCTACTAATACTGAAAATATATGTATAGCTAAACAGTTCCAATTCTAAGCATAAAATCAACATAAATGTGTATGTAACTTTACCAAAAGACATGTCAAAGGAGATTGATAACAACACAATTAGGAAAAATCATACACGAGAATCATCTACAGGAGAATGGATAAACAAATGTCCATATTTTCACACTGGAGAAAACTGCCCACAATGCACGTTAACAAACTACTGTTACAACAGGTTGGAAAGTTAACAACAAATGTTGAATGAAATAAATGTGACCACCAAAAACACATATTCTATTATACCATTTCCTGAAGCTGAAAATAAGGAAAAAAAAAACATAATAATGATAGAAGTAAGCATACTAGATATGTTTGGTGGCATTTTTGTCTGAGACAGGACAGGGGGCAGTCTCAGTGATGGTGGCAAAAATTCTGTTTCCAAAATATCTATCATTGGTGCAGATTTCTGATCACACACTTCGCAATGGCCATCATCAAAAAGACTGCAAAGAATAAATGCAGGAAAGGGCCTGTAGAAAAGGGAATCCTCAGGAATATAAATTGGAAACAGGCATGATGGAGAAGAGTATGAAAGCTCCTCTAAAATCGAAAATACAGGGACCACATGATCCCACAATCTTACTCCTAGGCCTTTAAGTGGAGAATAACGATAATTTGAAAAGACAAATGCACCCAAACATTCAATGCAGCACGTTTTAGAATAATCAAGACATCATCAGAGGGATGGATAAGGAAGATGTGTTATATACATATACATATGATAGAATATGACTCAGACATTAAAACAAAGAAACAACACCTTTCCAGCAAAATACATGGACTTGCACATCATACTAAGTGAAGGAAGTCAGAGAAGGACAAATAGCCTAGGCTATCACTTTTGGGTAGAACCAAAAATCAATAAAAATGATTCTTCAAACAAAAGCTAACTCAATAACACAGCAAGCAAACTGGTGGTTAGTTACATCACAGAAAAGGTGAGGCTAGGATGCCGTGGTTCATATATATATATGGTAATAAATACACACACACACATATATATTAGGATATCAACAAGAACCTAGTATGCAGCACAGTGAACTTAATGAACACTGTGTAATAACTTAACATGGGAAAAGAATGCAAGAAAGAATAAAAGAATGCCTATAACTAAATCAGGTTATATCCCATATGAAATACAAACTAAATTTAAAAAGCAAAAGGAGAAAACAATGCCAGCGCTATCTGCCCACCGCCCCCCCCCTCCCCCGACACGCCCAGGCCCGGGCCACCAGGAGTCCGAGCAGTCTTGGGTGCCGAGGTCGGCCTGGACCTGAGAAGGTTTGGGAGGACCTGAGAGCCGTGAAGCCCCCGTTGGGCTCGTAATCCCTGGTCCCCTGTGGAAAGGACCCTAACCTTCGGATGCAGGCAGGCCCTCCTGGAGCTGAACCAAGCCCAGTGCCCCCGAGGAACCGCGCGCCCTGGGAGCTGGCAAGGGTTTCCGAGGCGGATTGATCTCTACCGGTTGGTTTCTCACCCGCAGCTTCTTCAGATTCCCTCCTCTGCTTTCTTACCAGAGCACCTTCAGTCTCTCCCCGGGGCAGTTTGGAATTTGTCAGGGGAAGGAGAGGTGGGGGGCGGGGGGGGGGAGCGGTTAGCGGGTGAAGCCTAAGGGGATAAGGAGGTAAGGATAAGGCCACAACCCAGGAAGATGAATTCCTCTAGGGCTCTGTTGGCGCTGGGAAGACAAATGGGGCATGAAGAGGTGCTGCCGCCTTGTGGACATTTTGTGTAATAACACTTATAAAATTTGCAATTTAGGGGAATTTAGCATTCATTTCGGAGAAGGCACTGGCACCCCACTCCAGTACTCTTGCCTGGAAAATCCCAGGGACGGGGGAGCCAGGTAGGCTGCAGTCCATGGGGTCGCTAAGAGTTGGATACGACTGGGCGACTTCACTTTCACTTTTCACTTTCATGCATTGGAGAAGGAAATGGCAACCCACTCCAGTATTCTTGCCTGGAGAATCCCAGGGACGGGGGAACCTGGTGGCTGCCGTCTGTGGGGTCGTACAGAGTCGGACTCGACTGAAGTGACTTGGCAGCAGCAGCAGCATTCATTCACAAAGCCTGTGGGGCTATCGGAACATCCGCCCTCAAGAAATAGCCTGGGGTAGGTAACTGGAAAATAATTCAAACCAGGGAGATATTCAAGAAGCCATTCTCAAGAGGTGAATTGAACACACGTATTTTTGTGTGTGTGCTTTTCTTTTTTTTAAACACAGGAAAAGAAGCTCCACATCACTACCACTGATTACTGCTGCTGCTGCTAAGTCGCTTCAGCCGTGTCTGACTCTGTGCGACCCAGTAGACCGCAGCCCACCAGGCTCCCCCCCACCCCCCCCACCCGCCCCCATCCCTGGAAGTCTCCAGGCAAGAACACTGGAATGGGTTGCCATTCTCCACCCACTGATTACTATAGAACTGCAAATCAAAACTCTAGGGAGGAACGACCTCCCACTGCTCAGAATGGACAGCATCAAAAAGAATGGAAACAGTAAATGTGGGCGAGAACATGGAGAAAAGGGAACCCTCCCGCACTGATTTGGGGAATATGAATTAGAACGAGGCAGGATGGAGAGCAGCATGAAGGTCCACTAAAAACGGACACTAGGGGTACCACGGGATCCTGTGGAGTCACTCCTGGGCCTGTCCATGCAGAAAAACCATAATTTGAAGACTCATGCACCCAAGTTTCACTGCAGCACTCTTTAGAGTAACCAGCATGTTGAAGAAACTAAAATGTCCATCATCAGAGGGATGGATAAAGAAGATGTGGTATTTATATATACAGAACAGAATATGACTCAGACAATAAAAAAAATGAAATACTGCATTTTCCAGTAACATATGTAAATCAGAACATGATCATACTGTGAACAAAAGATAAAAAGGGAAGGACAGATATCCTAGGATATCACTTTTGGGTAGAATCTACAAATAAAAAAAGAAAAAGAACTTATTTTCAAAGAGAAGTAGATACAACAATGTAGCAAACCAAGTTATGGTTGCCACGGGAATAGGTGAGGATGGAGGGGGCACAACATAGGAGGATGTGATTAAAATATGCAAAGTAAATATATGTGTATACACATATGCACATATATTTATATGCATATGATAAGTAATCAACAAGGACCTGCATTATAGCACAGGAACACAGGCTCAACATTGTGTAAATAAGTATATAGGAAAAGAAAAATATTATAAAGGAGAATAAATATATGTGTGTATATATATATATATATGAATTAGGTTATATTCCATATGAAATATCAATTAATTGAAAAAAAAAAAAAAAGAAATGGCAACAGCGTTCCACTCAGTCTGGGTGCCATGGGCTGGGTTTGCATTTCTGGAGCCTGAGCAGGCTTAAGTCCAATGACTGGGCTGTGGTGGGCCTGCGGAGGCTGGGGCGGAATTGCCAGCAGTTGACCTTGGCCAGGACTTGGAGCTCCTGGACGTCTGTGTGTGGGACCCCAACCTGCGGATTCAGTCGGGCGCTCCTAGAGCTCAGCCAGCCTCCCGGGCTACTAGGTTATTATGCAAAGAACAGTAAGCCCTTGGAGCTGGAAGTTTCCAAAGTGGGATTGGGCTCAAGTCTCCCAGTGGCTGTGTCACAAGCATCCTCCTCTCACAGAGTCCCCCATCCCACTACCAGAGTCCCAGGTTTGATCCCTGGGTCGGGAAAATTCCCTGGAGAAGGGAATGGCCTACTCCAGCATTCCTGGACTTCACAGGTGGCACCAGACCTAAGGAAGCCGTCTGCCAATGCAGGAGACACAAGCGACGCGCATTCCATCCCTGGGTCAGGAAGATCCCCTGGAGGAGGGCACGGCAACCCACTCCAGTGTTCTTGCCTGGAGAATCCCAAGGACAGAGGAGCCTGGAGGGCTAGAGTCCATACGGTCACAGAGAGTCACAGACAGGACTGAAGCAACTTAGCGTGAACACAGTTTGCCTAGGCAGCCAAGTGGGGCATGAAGAAATACTACAGCCTTGTGGATATTTCCTGTAACAATACTTAAAATTTGCAGCTTCCTGGAACTTTATATTCACAAAGCCTGTGGGGCTGTAGGGACACATGCCCTCAAGAAATGTTCTGGGGCAGGTAATCAAAAAAGAATTCAAAACAGGGCGGTGTTCAAAAAGCCAATCTCAGAGGTCAATTGAATGGACCTTAAAAAAAACAAAAAAAGCATAGGAAAGGAAGCTCCACATCCCTATCGCTGATTGTTAAAGGACTGCAAATCAAAGCTCTAATGAGGTGTGACTTTCCAAGGCTCAGAATGGGCATCATGAAAAAGAATGCAAACAGTAAATGCACACGAGAACATGGAGATGTTCTACATCATCCTACACTGATTTGGAGATTTCAAATTGGAATGAGGCACGACGGAGATCAGCATGAAGGCTCCTTTAAAACTGGAAATAGAGGTACCACAAAATCATGCAATGTCACTCCTGGGCCTGTCCATGTAAAAAGCCATCATTTGAAAAGATTCATACACCCCAAGCTTCACTGTAGCACTCTAGAATAAATAACACGTGGAAGAAAACAAATGTCCATCATCAGAGGGAGGGATAAAGAAGATGCATTGTTTTTATATACAGAATTGCATACGGCTCAGGCATTCAAAAGAATGAAATACTGCATTTCCTAGTAATATAAATAGACCTGGAAATGATCATACTTAATGAAAAAAGTCAGAGAGTTATCTCTTATGGGTAAAATCTACAAATAAAAAAAAATGAACTCATTTCCAAACAGAAAAAAATGCAACAACAAATTAACAAACCAAGTTATGGTCCAGTTCAGTTCAGTTCAGTTCAGTTCAGTCGCTCAGTCATGTCTGACTCTTTGCGACCTCATGGACTGCAGCACGCCAGGCCTCTCTGTCTACCACCAAATACCGGAGTTTACCCAAACTCCATTGAGTTGGTGATGCCCTCCAACCATCTCATCCTCTGTCGTCCCCTTCCCCTCCTGCCCTCAATCTTTCTCAGCATCAGGGTCTTTTCCAGTGAATCAGTTCCTCGCATCAGGTGGTCAAAGTATTGGAGTTTCAGCTTCAACATCAGTTCTTCCAATGAATTCCTTTAGGATGGACTGGTTGGATCTCCTTGCAGTCCAAGGGACTCTCAAGAGTCTTCTCCAACACCATAGTTCAAAAGCATAAATTCTTTGCTGCTCAGCTTTCTTTATAGTCCAACTCTCACATCCATACATGACTACTGGAAAAACCATTGTCTTGAGTAGACGGACCTTTGTTGGCAAAGTAATGTTTTTTAACAGCTTTTTAACATGCTGTCTAGGTTGGTCATAACTTTTCTCCCAAGGAATAGTGTCTTTTTATTTCATGGCTGCAGTCACCACTTAGAACCAGACATCCTGGAATGTGAAGTCAAGTGGGCCTTAGGAAGCATCACTTCCAAGGAAGCATCACTACAAAAAGCTAGTGGAGATGATGGAATTCCAGTTAAGTTATGGTTACCAGAGAGAACAGGTGAGGATGTGGCGGCAATAAATTAGGAGGCTGTAATTAGAATATACAAAGTAATATACATATCTTTAAATATCCATATATGTGTGTGTATATATTAGTTAGTAATACATAATGATTTACTTCATAGCACAGGAACTCTCTTCAACACTGTGTAATAATCTGGATGGGAAAAGAATCTGAAGAATAGATATCTGAATATGTATGACTGAATCAGGTCATATAACATGAAATACAAATTACATTTTAAAAAAAAGAGAAAAATGACATCAGCATTTCGCTCAGCCTGGGTGACCTGCACTGGAGTCACGTTTCTGAGCCCGAGCGGCCCTGGGTCTGCAGACTGGACTCTGGGGGCCCTGAGGGACCTGGGCAGGAGGTGCCAGCAGGTGACCTCCACTAGGACCTGGAGATCCAGGGCCCCTGTGGATGGGACCCCGATCCAGATTCCGGAGGCCCTCCTATAACTCAGCGGAGCCGAGTGCACCCAGAGAACAGTGCGCTCTCCAAGCTGGAAAAGGTTTCCAGAGTAGGTAGGTCTTGAATTCTCCCAGCGGTTGGTTTCCCACCAACAGCTTCCTTGCTCGGGGTCCCCCTGAAGAAGGAATTCATAGGGCCTGAACTCCACCTCAGGCCTGTCCGTGCTGGCTGTGCTCGACTGCCTCTCCAGTGGACTCTGAACTCTCTGCTTAGTGCCTGTGAGGACGACAATGGAAGGATAAGACCCCCTCCAGACAGAGGAATCCTGAACATCACATCCAGGCTACTCATTGCCTAAGAGGAAGCATACCGTAATCACACCTGTCTCCGGACAGGTCATAAACTTTTTTTCGTATCTGTCAGGATGTAATCACAGGCTTATCGATTATTAACTGGTTGGAATGTAACTGCGGGCTTATTGACTATTGACTGTTTAAGACACGTACACATGGGGCAGGTGGTGGGTTTAGACACGTACACATGGGGTATAAAAGATTTTCACAAATGCTGGACGGGGTCCTTGGCTAAGAGGAGACTCTGCCTTGGGCCCGCCGGCGTAATAAACTGCACTCCACTATCTGCATTGTCCTTCTGAGTGAGTCTGTTTCCCGGAAAGCATGGCTATAACACCCCCACCTCAGTATCAGCGCACCCCAAGCATCCCAGTTTGGGCAGGGTCTGGGATTTGTCTGGGGGTGAAGGTAAGGGGGAAGAAGTAAGGAGACACCAGCCCTGGTACATCCCACCCTTATCCACGTCCCAGAAAGATGCATTTCTCTAGGGCTCCATTTGCCCTGGGAAGGTGAGTGGGGCATGGGGAAATGCTGCCTCCTTGTGGACATGTCCTGTAACAACAACTTTAAATCCATGGCTTATGGGCACTTGATATTCACAAGGCCTGTGGGGTGTAAGGACACCTGACTCAAGAGATGTCCTGGACTTAGCAGCAGCAGTAGCAGGTAATCGAAAAAGAATTCAAAACAGGGCGGTGTTCAAGAAGCCAATCTCAAGAGGTCAACTGAATGCACTGTGACTTTTTTCTTTAAATCACAGGAAAGAATGTGCCACATTGCTAATTATTAAATAATTTCAAATCAAAACTCTAAAGAGGTATGACCCACTTCTCCCACTGCTCAGAATGGATATTATAAAAAATATTACAAACAATAAATGCGGGAGAGAAGATGGATGAAAGGTAAACCTCCTATGGAGATATGGGGAATATAAATTGGAAGCAGGCACAATGGAGGGCAGTATGAAGGTTCCTTTAAAATGGAAAAACAGAGGAACCACATTATCCAGCAATCTCACTCCTGGGCTTCTTGACACAGAAAAAGTGTAATGCAAAAAGACTCATTCAAATACAGAAATTAAAAAAAAAGAAAAGAATTCATATCCAAAGAGAAACAAACACAATGACTCAGCAAACCAAGTTATGGTTACCACATGGAATAGGTGAAGATTGAGAGGCATAAGTTAGGAGGATGTAATTACTGTATACAAAGTAAAACATAGACACAAACATATAACATATATAAATATACTATATATTATATGGTATATTTTATAATTATAAAATACAATCTATAAATACATTAAATATATAAATATACATACACACACATACATCAGGTAATCCACAGGTACAAACTTTATAGCACAGAAAACTCTACTCAACCCAGTGTAACAATCTTTTTGGGAAAAGAATCTGAAGAATAGATATGTGAGTATGTATCACTGAATCAGCTTACATTTTTGTGAAATACAAATTAAAATTATAAACAGAAAGGATGAGAAACAATGCCAATGGTATTCCACTTAGCTTAGGTGACCTGGGCTGGCGTTTCATTTCTGGAGCCTGGGCAGCCTGGGGTTTGAAGGCTGGAGCTGGTGGGTTGAAGGGAGCTGGGAAAGAAGTGCTAACAGTTACGCCCTCCTTGGACCTGGAGGGCCTGGTCCCCTGTACATGGGACCCTCATCTCTGGCTTCAGCTGATCCTCCTAGAGCTCAAGTGCTTCCCTCGTGGCTCAGCTAATAAAGAATCCGCCTGCAATGCAGGAGGCCTAGGTTTGATTCCTGGGTCAGAAACATCCCCTGGAGAAGGCAGCGGCTACCCACTCCAGTATTCTTGGGCTTCCCTTGGGCTCAGATGTAAAGAATCCGCCTGCAATGCGGGAGACCTGGGTTCAATCCCTGGCTTGGGAAGATCCCCTGGAGAAGGGAAAGGCTACCCACTCCAGTCCAGTATTCCGGCCTGGAGAATTCCATGGCCTGTATAGTCCATTGGGTCGCAAAGAATCCGACACGACTGAGTGACTTTCACTTTCACTTTTCACTTTCAGAGCTCAAACAAACTTGGGAAGAACGTAAGCCCTTGGAGCTGGAAACAGTTTCCAAAGTGGATTTGTCTTTAAGTCTCACAGGGGTTGTTTCTCAGCACCCTTCTTGGAGTGCTCCCGCCTCAGTACCAGGCACCCTCAGCATCTCAGGTCGCACAAGGTTTGGGATATGTCTGTGGGAGAGGTCTAAGTGTGAAGTAAGGAGACACAAGCCCTTGCACTTTCTACTCTAATCTGCAACCCAGACAAAATTTCTCTAGGGCTCCGTTTGCCCTAGGCAGCCACGTGGGGCATGAAAAAATGCTGCCGCCTTGCAGACGTTTCCTGTAACAACACCTTTAAACTCCAAGGCTTAGGGGGACTTCCTTATTTGCAAGGTGTGCAAGGGCTGCAATGGACACGTGCCCTCAAGAAATGTCCTGGTTAGGTAATCGAAAAAGAATTCAAAACAGGGCGATCTTCAAGAAGCCTCAATCTCAAGAGGTGAATTGAAGAAACGTATTTCCTTTCAAACACAGTAAAAGAGTCTCCACGTTGCTATAGCTAATTGTTAAACAACTGCAAATCAGAAGTCTAACAAGGTGTTCCCCCACCCACCGCTCAGAATGTGCTGAGCTGTGCTTAGCCGCTAAGTCATGTCTGACTCTTAGCGACACCATGGACTGTAGTCCGCCAAGCTCCTCTGTCCATGGGATTCTCTAGGCAAGAATACTGGAGTGGGTTGCCATTTCCTCCTCCAGGGGATCTTCCCAACCCAGGGATCGAACCAATGTTTCTTACATCTCCTGCATTGACAGGCAGGTTCTTCATCACTAGTGCCACCTGGGAAGCCAAGAAACCGTAATGTCCACTGTCAGAGGGATGGATAAAAAAGATGTGGCATATCTCTAACCATGAGGTTAGAATTTTCCAGTAACATACATAACCTGGTCATGTTTATAGTAAAGGAAGAAAGTTAGAGGCATAAGGAAAAATATCCTAGGATATCACTTACAATTCAGCAAATTGTGGAAACTTTTTTCCTACAGTAGAAACTATAATTCAGAAAAAATGAACTCATTTCCAATCAGAAACAGATGCACTACTTAGGAAATCATGTGATTATCACAGGGAATAGGTGCAGATGGAGAGGCAAGAATTAGGCAGTTGATCCTAGAAAAAAACAGTAAATATATACACACACACACATACACGTATATATGTAATTATATAATAGGTAGTCCAAAAAGAGCTACTTTTAGCACAGGGAACTCTGCTTGACACCGGGTAATAACCTATATGGCAAAAGAACCCAAAGAAGAAAGAAAGGGTATCTGAATATTTACAACTGAATCAAGTTATATAACATATGAAATAAAAATTAAATTTCAAAACAAAAAAGAAAAAAATTGTCAACTGTATTATACTCAGCCTGGGTGACCTGCACTGGAGTCACGTTTATGAGCCCGAGCGGCCCTGGGTCTGCAGACTGGACTCCGGGGGACCTGAGGGACCTGGGCAGGAGGTGCCAGCAGGTGACCTCCACTAGGACCTGGAGATCCAGGGCCCCTGTGGATGGGACCCCGATCCAGATTCCGGAGGCCCTCCTATAACTCAGCGGAGCCGAGTGCGCCCAGAGAACAGTGCGCTCTCCAAGCTGGAAAAGGTTTCCAGAGTAGGCAGGTCTTGAATTCTCCCAGCGGTTGGTTTCCCACCAACAGCTTCCTTGCTCAGGGTCCCCCCACCTCAGTACCAGCGCACCCCAAGCATCCCAGTTTGGGTAGGGCCTGGGATTTGTCTGGGGGTGAAGGTAAGGGGGAAGAAGTAAGGAGACACCAGCCCTGGTACACCGCACCTTTATGCACGTCCCAGGAAGATGTATTTCTCTAGGGCTCCATTTGCCAGGGGAAGGTGAGAGGGGCATGGGGAAATGCTGCCTCCTTGTGAACATGGCCTGTAACAACAACTTTAAATCCATGGCTTATGGGCACTTGATATTCACAAGGCCTGTGGGGCTGTAAGGACCCCTGACTCAAGACATGTCCTGCAGTAGGTAATGGAAAAAGAATTCAAAACAGGGAGATGTTCAAGAAGCCAATCTCAGAGGTCAACTGAACGCACATTTTTTTTTAAACACATGAAAATACCCTTCATATTGGTAAGTGTTACAGAACCGCAAGTCAGAACTCAAAAGAGGTATGACCTCCTACTGCTTAGAATGGACATCATCAAAAAGACTACAAACCATAAATATCTGAGAGAATATGGAGGAGAGGGAACCCTGCTACAATGATCTGGGGGATGTAAATTGGAAGGAGGCAGGATGGAGAGCAGTATGAATGTTTCTTTAAACTGAAAACAGAGGTACCACATGACCCGGCAATCTCACCCACGGACATGTCAGTGCAGGAAAATTGTATATCACAAAGAATCATGCGAAAATTCAAAAAAACACATTCAAAACAATGATCTCATTTTCAAACCGAAACAGACCACAACTTAAAAAATCAGGTTATGATTACCACAGGGAATAGGTGAAGATGAAGGAGGCATAAATTCAGAGGATGTGATTAGCACATACACAGTGAGAGACAGATATAAATATATACGTGTGTGCGTGTTTAGTCACTCAGTCACATCTGACTCTTTGAGACCCCACTGACCATAGTCCTCCAGGCTCCTCTGTCCATGGGATTTCCCAGGCAAGAATACTGGAGTGGGTTACCATTTCCTTCTCCAAATATATACATATATAAGTATAAAAGCATATAAATATATGCATATTTACATACATTTGGAAAACTCAGCAGTGGCCACAGGACTGGAAAAGGTCAGTTTTCATTCCAATCCCAAAGAAAGGCAATGCCAAAGAATGCTCAAAGTACCGCACAATTGAACTCATTTCACACACTAGTAAAGTGATGCTCAAAATTCTCCAAGACATGCTTCAACAATACGTTAACTTCCAGATGTTCAAGCTCGTTTTAGAAAAGGCAGAGGAACCAGAGATCAAATTGCCAACATCCATTGGATCATTGAAAAAGCAAGAGAGTTCCAGAAAAACATCTCTTTCTGCTTTATTGATTATGCCAAAGCCTTTGAATGTGTGGATCACAAAAAACTGTGGAAAATTCTGAAAGAGATGGGCCTACCAGACCACCTGACCTCCCTCTTGAGAAATCTGTATGCAGGTCAGGAAGGAACAGTTAGAACTGGACATGGAACAACAGACTGGTTCCAAATAGGAAAAGAAATACGTCAAGGCTGTATATTGTCACCCTGCTCATTTAGCTTATATGCAGAGTACATCATGAGAAATGCTGGGCTGGAGGAAGCACAAGCTGGAATTAAGATTGCTGGGAGAAGTATCAGTAACCTCAGATATGCAGATGACATGACCCTTGTGGCAGAAAGCCAAGAAGAACTAAAGAATCTCTTGATAAAAGTGAAAGAGGAGAGTAAAAAGTTGACTTAAAGCTCAACATTGAGAAAACTAAGATCATGGCATCCGGTCCCATCACTTCATGGCAAATAGATAGGGAAGCAGTGGAAAAAGTGGCAGACTTCATTTTTTGGGGCTCCAAAATCACTGCAGATGGTGACTGCAGCCATGCAATTAAAAGACACTTACTCCTTGGAAGGAAAGTTATGACCAACCTAGACAGCACATTAAAAAACAGAGACATTACTTTGCCAGCAAAGGTCTGTCTAGTCAAGGCTATGGTTTTTTCCATTGGTCATGTACAGATGTGAGAGTTGGACTATAAAGAAAGCTGAATGCTGAAGAATTGATCCTTTTGAACTGTGGTGTTGGAGAAGACTCTTGAGAGTCCCTTGGACCACAAGGAGATCCAACCAGTCCATCCTAAAGGAGATTAGTCCTGAATATTCATTGGAAGGACTGATGTTGAAGCTGAAGCTCCAATACTTTGGCCACCTGATGGGAAGAACTGTCTGAAAAGACCCTGATGCTGGGAAAGATTGAAGGCAGGAGAAGGGGACGACAGAGGATGTGATGGTTGGATGACATCACTGACTCAATGGAGAAAACTCCAGGAGTTGGTGACAGACAGGGAGGCTTGGTGTGCTGCAATTCATGGGGTCATAAAGAGTTGGACACGACTGAGTGAACTGAACTGAACTGAATCAATTTACATAAACATATAAACTTGTAATAATTAAACCACAAGGACATACTTTATAGCACAGAAAACTCTACTTGACCCTGTGTAGTAACCTGTATGGGAAAAGAATCTGAAGAATATATCATATGAATATGTATCACTGAATAAGCGTATATTCCCAATGAAATACAAATTGAAATTACAAACGAAAATGATGAAAAGCAATGACAACAGCATTCCACTTAGCCTGGGTGGCCTGGGCTGGTGTTGTGTTTCTGGAACCTGGGCAGCCTGGGGTCTGAAGGCGGGAGTGTGGTGGGTGGGTGGGGGCAGCTGGGGAGGAAGCGCCAGCAGCTGAGCCTCTTTGGAGCTGGAGCTCCTGGTCCTCTGAGGATGGGAGCACAATCTCCGCATTCATTCAAGCCATCCGAGAGTTCAGCCAGCCTACAAGGAACAGTCAGCCCTTGGAACTGGAAAGGGATTCCAAAGTGGAATTGTCTTTAAGACTCCTAGTGGTTGGTTTCTAATCAGCACCGTCCTAGTTGAAGTCCCATCAGCTCAGTACCAGATACCCTCAGCATGGCAGGGTGCACAGGGCTTGGGATTTGTCTGGGGGGTGACGGTTAAGGGGGGAGAAGTAAAGGAGACACACACCCTGGCACATTCTCCCCTAATCCACAACGGCAGAGACAAGAACTTCTCTAGGGCTCTGTTTGCCCCAGGAAGCTGAGTGGGGCATGAGGAAATACTGCCAACTTCTGGACCTTTCTTGTAATGAAGTAACTTTTAAAGTAACCTTTAAAGTCACTTTTAAAGTAACCTTTAAAATCTGCGGTGTATGGGCACTGTGTATTCACAAGGCCTGTGGGGCTGTAAAGGACACCTGCCCTCATGAAACATCCTGGGGTAGATAATCGACAAAGAATTTAAAATAGGGAGATGTTCAAGAAACCTGTATCAAGAGGTCAACTGAATGTACCTTTTTTTTTTTTTTTAAACACATTAAAATATGCTCCACGTTGCTTCTGTTAGATAACTGCTATTCAGAACTCAAAAGACGTATGACCTCCCGCTGCTCAGAATGGACATCTTAAAAAAGAATACAAACAATAAAGGCTGGAGGGAACCTGGAGGAAAAGCAACCCTCCCACGAGGACTTCGGGAATATAAACTGGAAACGGGAGCTGCGGAGAGCTGTGTGAACTGAACACAGGGCCACCACACGGTCCTGCAACGCCACTCCTAGGCCTGGGACCCAGGAAAACCATAATCCGAAAAGATCCATTTGAAATACATGAACTCATTTCCAAACCGAAACAGGTGCAAGGACTTAGCAAACCAAGTTATGGTTATCCCGGGGTATAAGTGAAGATGAGGGGGTCATAAATTTGGAGGATGTGATCAGTATGTACACAGTTTGAGATAGATATAAAGAAATCAAATGTAAAAATATACACATATTTACATAAGTAAAAATATATACATATATTGGTAATCCCCATGGACATATATTAGAGTACAGAAAACTCTATTTGACCCTGTATTATTATATATAACCTATATGAAAAATATCCAAAGAATAGATATATGAATATGTATCACTGAATCAGCTTATGTTCCATATGAAACACAAATTAAACTTATAAAGAAAAAAAAGAAGAAAAACAATGCCTAGAGAGTTCATCTTAGCCTGGGTGACCCGGGCTGGTATTACGTTTCTGGAGCCTGTGCAGCCTTGGGTCTGAGGCGGGACTGTGGTGGATCAGAGGGAGCTGGGGAGAAGGGACCTGGAGCTGCTGGTCCCTGTTGCGTGGGACTCCAATCTTCTGATTCACTCCAGCCCTCCTGGAGCTCAAGCAAACCTAAGAAGAACGGCAAGCCCTTGGAGCTGGAAAGGGTTTGAAAGGTGGACTGGTCTTTCAGTCTCACAGGGGTTGTTTCTCATCAGCACCCTCCTTCCCTGGAATCCCCCCACCTCAGTTAGCAGGCACCCTCAGAATCACACTTTGCACAGGGTTTGGCAGATGTCTGGGGGTGAAGATAAAGGGCGAAGAGGTTCTTCTCATCCACAACCAAGAGAGAATTTCTCTAGGGCTGTTTGCCCCAGTAGCCAAGTGGGGCATGAAGAAATGCTGCCGCCTCGTGGCTGCTTCTTATAACGACACCTTTAAACTCAAGGGTTTAGGGGAATCTCCTTTTTACAAGGTGTTCAAGGGCTGTAAGGGACACGTGCCCTCAAGAAATGTCCTGGGTAGGAAATGAAAAGAATTTGAAACAAAGCGATGTTTGAGAAGCCAATCTCAAGAGGTGAAGTGAACAAACTTTTTTTTTTTTTTTTAACACAGGAAGAGATGCTGCATGAATTATTGTTGTTCAGTCGTTCAGTCGTGTCTGGCTCTTTGCGACCCCGTGGGCTGCAACACGCCAGGTTTCCCTGTTCTTCACTATCTCCCAGAGCGTGCTCAAAGTCATGTCCATTAAATCAGTGATGCCATCCAACCATCTCATCCTCTGTCGTCCTCTTTTTCTCCTGCTTTCAATCTTTCCCAGCATCAGGGTCTTTTTCAATGAGTCAACTTTCTCATCAGATGGCGAAAGTATCAGGTGGCCAGTGAGTCAGCTTCAGCATCAGTACTTCCAATGAATATTCAGGTGGTTTTTTTTTTTTTTTTTTTCCCCTTTGGGATTGACTGGTTAGATCTCCTTGCTGTCCAAGCTACTCTCAGGAAGTTTTCTCCAGCACCACAGTTTGAAAGCATCAATTCTTTGGTGTTCAGCCTTCTTTATGGTCCAACTCTCACATTCATGCATGAATACTGGAAAAACCATACCCTTGACTATACAGACCTTTGTTGGCAAAGTGATGTCGGCTTTTTAATACTCTGTGTACATTTGTCATAATTTTTTTTCAAGGAGCAATTGTCTTTTAATTTCATGGCAGCAGTCATTGTCCACAGTGATTATGGAGCCTAAGAAAATAGTCCGTCACTGTTTCCATTGTTTCCGCATCTATTTGCCATGAAGTGATGGGACCAGATGACATGATCTTAGTTTTATGAATGTTGAGTTTTAAATCAGTTTTTTCACTCTCTTCTTTCATCTTCATCAAGAGGCTCTTTAGTTCCTCTTTACTTTCTGCCAATAAAGTGGTATCTTCTGCATATCTGAGGTTGTTTACATTTTTCCCAGCAGTCTTGATTCCAGCTTGAGTTTCATCCAGCCTGGCATTTCACATGATATACTCTGCATATAAGTTAAATAAGCAGGGTGACAATATATAGCCATGATGTACTCCTTTCCCAAGTTTGAACCAGCCTGTTTATCCATGTCTGATTCTGTTGTTTCTTGACCTGCATACAGGTTTCTCAGGAGCTAGGTAAGGTGATCTGGTATTCTCATCTCTTGAAGTACTGTTAACAAACTGCAAATAAAAACTTTAAGGAGGTGTGACTTCCCACTGTTCAGAAGAGACATCATCAAAAAGAATACAAACAATAAATGTGAGAGAGAACATGGAGGATAGGGAACCCGCTTACACTGATGTGGATTATAAATTGGAATGGGGAACTCTGGAGAGCAGCATGAAGACTCCTTTAAAATTAACAATGGAGGTATGGTATGATCCTGCATTGTCACTCCTAGGCCTGTCCAGGAAGAAAAATCATAATTTGAAAAGATTAATTCACCTCAAGTTTCACTGGGGCATCTTTGGAATAACCAACACATGGACGAAACCAAAATGTCGATCGTCAGAGGGACAGATAATGAAGATGTGGTGGATATATGTATATGGTGGATATATATATACACACACACATATACACATATGTACATATATATATATACAGAATTAGACTATGACTCAGACATTAAAAAGAATGAAATACTGCATTTTCCAGTAATCTACAGAGACTTGGACAGGATCATACTAAGTGAAGAAATCAGAAAGAAAAGACAAATATCCTAGGTATTACTTTGGGGTAGAATCAACAATTCAAAAAAAGAAAAATGAACTCATTTCCAAACAGAAAGAGAAGTGACTCCTTAGGAAACCAAGTTGCGGTCAAGGTGGGGCTCAGTGGGCATGAATGAGAAGGTTGTGATCAGCATACACACAGTAAGATACATAGTGTGCTGGTTGTTCAGTCCTGTCTGACTCTTGCAGCCCCACGGACTGTAACCCACCAGGCACAAATACGCGTGGTTTGTCATTTCCTTCTCCAGGGGATCTTCCTCACCCAGAGACTGAACCTGGGCTTCCTACATTGCAGTCAGATTCTATACCATCTAAGCCAACAAACATGTGTAAATAATAGGTAAGTAACAATGGTCTGCTTTTCAGCACAGGGAACACTACTTGATACTGTGTAATAATCTATATGGGAAAATAATTTGAAGAAGAATAGATATGTGTACTGTAACTGAATCGGGTGATATTAATATAAAATATAAATTAAAGATATTTATATATATATATTTTTATATTTATATACAAATTTATAAATTAAAGAACCAGCAACTGTATTCCCTTCAGGACTGGGTGGCCGGGTCTGATGTCACATTACTAGAGGCTGAGCAGCCTTGGGTCCCCAGGCTGGACTGTGTTGGACCTGAGAAAATTTGGGGGGAAGTGCCAGCAGTTGAGCTCCCTGTGACCTGGAGAGCCTGGCCCCCTGTGAATGGGACACCAAGCTTGGCGGGCCCTCCTAGAGCTCAATCAAGCCCAGTGAACCCAAAGAACGGTGCGCCCTTGGAGCTAGAAACGTTCCCAAGTAGATTCCTCTTTATTCTCCCACTGGTTGGTTTCCCATTAGCACCCTCCCTTCTTGGAGAATCCCCACCTCAGTACTAGAGCATCCTCAGCATTGAGTTTGGGCAGGTTTGGGATTTGTCTGGGGGTGAAGGTAAGGGGGAAGAAGTAGGAGACACCAGCTCTGGTATATTCCACTCTAAGCAAAAACTCGGGAAGGGGAAATTTCTCTTTTTTTTTTTTTTTTTTAATTTTTTTATTAGTTGGAGGCTAATTACTTCACAACATTTCAGTGGGTTTTGTCATACATTGATATGAATCAGCCATAGATTTACACTTATTCCCCATTCCGATCCCCCCTCCCACCTCCCTCTCCACCCGATTCCTCTGGGTCTTCCCAGTGCACCAGGCCCGAGCACTTGTCTCATGCATCCCACCTGGGCTGGTGATCTGTTTCACCATAGATAGTATACATGGTTTCTTTTGAAACATCCCACCCTCACCTTCTCCCACAGAGTTCAAAAGTCTGTTCTGTATTTCTGTGTCTCTTTTTCTGTTTTGCATATAGGGTTATCGTTACCATCTTTCTAAATTCCATATATATGTGTTAGTATGCTGTAATGTTCTTTATCTTTCTGGCTTACTTCACTCTGTATAAGGGGCTCCAGTTTCATCCATCTCATTAGGACTGGTTCAAATGAATTCTTTTTGACAGCTGAGTAATATTCCATGGTGTATATGTACCACAGCTTCCTTATCCATTCATCTGCTGATGGGCATCTAGGTTGCTTCCATGTCCTGGCTATTATAAACAGTGCTGCGATGAACATTGGGGTGCACGTGTCTCTTTCAGATCTGGTTTCCTCAGTGTGTATGCCCAGAAGTGGTATTGCTGGGTCATATGGCAGTTCTATTTCCAGTTTTTTAAGGAATCTCCACACTGTTTTCCATAGTGGCTGTACTAGTTTGCATTCCCACCAACAGTGTAAGAGGGTTCCCTTTTCTCCACACCCTCTCCAGCATTTATTGCTTGTAGACTTTTGGATAGCAGCCATCCTGACTGGCGTGTAATGTACCTCATTGTGGTTTTGATTTGCATTTCTCTAATGAGTGATGTTGAGCACCTTTTTCATGTGTTTGTTAGCCATCTGTATGTCTTCTTTGGAGAAATGTCTGTTTAGTTCTTTGGCCCATTTTTTGATTGGGTCATTTATTTTTCTGGAATTGAGCTTCAGGAGTTGCTTGTATATTTTTTGAGATTAATCCTTTGTCTGTTTCTTCATTTGCTATTATTTTCTCCCAATCTGAGGGCTGTCTTTTCACCTTACTTATAGTTTCCTTTGTAGTGCAAAAGCTTTTAAGTTTCATTAGGTCCCATTTGTTTAGTTTTGCTTTTATTTCCAATATTCTGGGAGGTGGTCATAGAGGATCCTGCTGTGATTTATGTCAGGAGAGTGTTTTGCCTATGTTCTCCTCTAGGAGTTTTATAGTTTCTGGTCTTACATTTAGATCTTTAATCCATTTCGAGTTTATTTTTGTGTATGGTGTTAGAAAGTTTTCTAAAAGAGTCAATTAAAAATGAACAATGCAATGAATGAGATCAAAAACACTTTGGAGGGAACCAAGAGTAGAATAATGGAGGCAGAAGATAGGATAAGTGAGGTAGAAGATAAAATGGTGGAAATAAATGAAGCAGAGAGGAAAAAAGAAAAAAGGATCAAAAGAAATGAGACAACCTCAGGGACCTCTGGGACAATGTGAAACGCCCCAACATTCGAATCATAGGAGTTCCAGAAGAAGAAGACAAAAAGAAAGGCCATGAGAAAATACTCGAGGAGATAATAGCTGAAAACTTCCTAAAATGGGGAAGGAAATAGCCACCAAGTCCAAGAAACCCAGAGAGTCCCAAACAGGATAAACCCAAGGCGAAACACCCCAAGACACATATTAATCAAATTAACAAAGATCAAACACAAAGAACAAATATTAAAAGCAGCAAGGGAAAACCAACAAATAACACACAAAGGGATTCCCATAAGGATAACAGCTGATCTATCAATAGAAACCCTCCAGGCCAGAAGGGAATGGCAGGACGTCCTGAAAGTAATGAAAGAGAATAACCTACAACCTAGATTACTGTATCCAGCAAGGATCTCATTCAGATATGAAGGAGAACTCAAAAGCTTTACAGATAAGCAAAAGCTGAGAGAATTCAGCACCACCAAACCAGCTCTTCAACAAATGCTAAAGGATCTTCTCTAGACAGGAAATGCAGAAAGGTTGTATAAACGTGAACCCAAAACAACAAAGTAAATGGCAACGGGACCACACCTATCAATAATTACCTTAAATGTAAATGGGTTGAATGCCCCAACCAAAAGACAAAGATTGGCTGAATGGATACAAAAACAAGACCCCCATATATGCTGTCTACAAGAGACCCACCTCAAAACAAGAGACACATACAGACTAAAAGTGAAGGGCTGGAAAAAAATATTTCATGCAAATGGAGACCAAAAGAAAGCAGGAAATTTCTCTTAAGGGCTGTTTTTGCCCTGGGCAGTTAAGTGAGTCATGAAGAAATGCTGCCGCCTTGTGGACACTTCCTGTAACAACACTTTTAAAATCCAGGGCTTAGGGGAACAAGGTCTGCAGGGTTGTAATGGACACATACCCTCAAGAAATGTACTGGAGTAGGTAATCACAACTAATTCAAAACAGGGCGATGTTCAAGAAGCCAATCTCAAGAGGTGAATTGAACAAATGTGTCTTTTTTTTTTTAATTCAGGAAAAGTTGCTTGACATTGCTATAGGTAATTGTTAGACAATTGCAAATCAAAACTCTAACGTGGTATGACCACCCTCCCACCATTCAGAATGAACACCATCAAAAAGAATATAAAACATATAGACTGGATAGAACTTGGGAAAAAGGGAACCCATCTACACTGATTTGGGGAATATAGATTGGAATGGGGCTCAATGGAAAGCAGTGTGACGGTTCCTTTAAACCTTCAAATAGAGTACCATATGATCCAGCATTCCCACTCCTGGGCCTGTTCACACAGAGAAACCATTATTTGAAAAGATTCTTGTACCCCAAGGTTCAGTGCAACACTGTGGAATAACCAAGATGTAGAAGAAACCAAAATGTATGTTGAGATAAGGATGGGTAAAGATTTGGTGTATATATATATATATATATCTGTATCTATTTCAAAACTATATATATCTATGTACATCAAAACTATAAATAGGTATATATATATATATACCTATATATAAATGTGTGTGTGTGTGTGTGTGTATATATAAAAATATATATATATATATAAAGTTGGGGTACAAGAATATTTTCAGATAATGCTTTCTCTGTGTGAACAGGCCCAGGAGTCAGATTGCTGGATGGTGTGATACCTCTGTTTGAAGGTTCAGGATGGCTGCTATCCAAAAGTCTACAAGCAATAAATGCTGGAGAGGGTGTGAAGAAAAGGGAACCCTCTTACACTGTTGGTGGGAATGCAAACTAGTACAGCCAATATGGAGAACAGTGTGGAGATTTCTTAAAAAACTGGAAATAGAACTGCCATATGACCCAGCAATCCCACTCCTGGGCACACATACCGAGGAAACCAGATCTGAAAGAGACACGTGCACCCCAATGTTCATCGCAGCACTGTTTATAATAGCCAGGACATGGAAGCAGCCTAGATGCCCATCAGCAGACGAATGGATAAGGAAGCTGTGGTACATATACACCATGGAATATTACTCAGCCATTAAAAAGAATTCATTTGAATCAGTTCTAATGAGATGGATGAAACTGGAGCCCCTTATACAGAGTGAAGTAAGCCAGAAAGATAAAGACCATTACAGTATACTAACACATATATATGGAATTGAGAAAGATGGTAACAATAACCCTATATGCAAAACAGAAAAAGAGACACAGATGTACAGAACAGACTTTTGGATTCTGTGGGAGAAGGCGAGGGTGGGATGTTTCAAGAGAACAGCATTGAAGCATGTATATTATCTAGGGTGAAACAGATCACCAGCCCAGGTTGGGTGCATGAGACAAGTGCTCGGGCCTGGTGCACTGGGAAGACCCAGAGGGATCGGGTAGAGAGGGAGGTAGGAGAGGGGATTGGGATGGGGAATACATGTAAATCCATGGCTGATTCATGTCAATGTATGACAAAAACCACTACAATATTGTAAAGTAATTAGCATCCAACTAATAAAAATACATGAAAAAAAAAAAATAAAGGAACTGTCACACTGATTTCTACTGTGTCTCTTTCCAATTTATATTCCCCAAATCAGTGTAGGAGGGTTCCCTTTTCCCCAAGTTCTATCCATTCTATATTTTTTATATTCTTTTTGATGATGTCCATTCTGAGCAGTGGGAGGGTAGGTCATACCTTGTTAGAGTTTTGATTTGCAATTGTCTAACAATTACCTATGGCAATGTCAAGCAACTTTTCCTGTGTTTAAAAAAAGACACGTTTGTTCAATTCACCTCTTGAGATTGGCTTCTTGATCATCACCCTATTTTACCCATTGCTTCATGACAAATAGATGGAGAAACAGTGGAAACAGTGACAGACTATTTTTGTAGACTCCAAAATCACTGCAGATGGTGACTGCAGCCATGAAATTAAAAGACACTTGCTCCTTGGAAGAAAAGCTATGACCAACCTAGACAGCATATTAAAAAGCAGAGACATTACTTTGTAAACAAAGGTCCACCTAGCCAAGGCTATGGTTTTTCCAGTAGTCATGTATGGATGTGAGAGCTGGACTATAAAGAAAGCTGAGTGCCGAAGAATTGATGCTTTTGAACTGTGGTGTTGGAGAAGACTCTTGAGAGTCCCTTGGACTGCAAAGAGATCAGACCAGTCATCCTAAAGGAAATCAGTCCTGAATATTCATTGAAAGGACTGATGTTGAAGCTGAAACTTCAATATTTTGGCCACCTAATCCAAAGAACTAACTCATTTGAAAAGACCCTGATGCTGGGAAAGATTGAAGGCGGGAGGAGAAGGGGGTGACAGAGGATGAGATGGTTGGATGGCATCACTGACGTGATGGACATGAGTTTGAGTAGGATCTGGGAGTTGGTGATGGACAGGGAGGCCTGGTGTGCTGCAGTCCATGGGGTTGCAAAGATTCAGATGCGACTGAGCAACTGAATTGAACTGAACTGATATATAGAGATATACACAGTTATATCTATATAGAGAGATATACAAACATATATACACATAGATATAGAGTATAGATCTATATAGAGAGTTTTGTCAAGAGAATATAGCTGTAATAGCAAACACCCTCTCCTAACAACACAAGAGATACTCTACACATGGACATCACCAGTCAGTAAGTAAATCAGACTAAGTATAGTCTTTGCAGCCAAAGATGGAATAGCTCTATACATTCAGCAAAAACAAGACCTGCGGCTGACTGTGGCTTGGATCATTAGCTACTTATTACATAATTCAGGTTTAAAATGAAGTAAGTAAGGAAAATCACTAGGCCAGTCAGGTATGACCTAAATCAAATCCCTTATGATTACAAACTGGAGGTGACAAATAGATTCAAGGGATTAGATCTAGTAGACAGAGTGTCTAAAGAAACATTGTATAGGAGGCAGTGACCAAAGTCATCCAAAAGAAAAAAAAATGCAAGAAGGCAAAGTGGTTGTCTGAGGAGGCTTTACAAATAACTGAGAAAACAACAGAAGTGAAAGGCAAAGGGGAAAAGGAAAGATACATCCATCTGAATGGAGAGTTCCAAAGAATAGCAAAGAGATATAAGAAAGTCTTCTTAAGTGAACATTGCAAAGAAATAGAGGAAACAATAGAATGGGAAAGACTAGATGTCTCTTCAAGAATACTGGTGATATCAAGGGAACATTTCATGCAAAGATGGGCATGGTAAAAGAAATAGTAATGACCTACCAGAAGCAGAAGATACTAAGAAGAGGTGGCAAGGAAACAAACTTAAAATTACAAAAAGTGTTAATGACCTGGACAACCATGATGGTGTGGTCACACACCTAGAGCCAGACATCTTGGATTGTGAAGTCAGTGGGCCTTAGAAAGCACTATTATAAATCTAGTGAAGATGATGGAATTATAGCTGAGCTATTTCAAATCCTAAAAGTTCACTCTGAAAGTGTTTAGTATGTCAGGTATTTGGAAAACTCAGCAGTGGCCACAGGACTGGAAAAGATCAGTTTTCATTCCAATCCCAAAGAAGGGCGATGCCAAAGCATGTTCAAAGTACTGTACAATTGTGCTCATTTCACATGCTAGCAAGGTAATGTTCACAATCCTTCAAGCTAGGTTTTAGAAGTACATGAACCAAGAACTTCCAGATGTGTGTTTAAAGTGGGTTTAGAAGAGTCAGAGTAACCAGAGATTAAATTGCCAACATCAATTAGATCATAGAAAAAACAGAGAATTCCAGAAAAATACCTAATTCTGTTTCACAAACTAGGATGAAAACTTTGTGTGGATCAAACAAATTGTGGAAAATTCTTAAGGAGATGGGAATGCCAGACCACCTTGCCTGGCTCCTGAGAAACCTGTATGCAGGCCAAAAAACCAAGAATTAAAACTGGACATGGAACAGTAAACTGGTTCAAAATTGGGAAAGAATTAACTGAAAGCTGTATATTGTCATCCTGCTTATTTAACTTATATGCCGAGTACATCATGCAAAATGCCAGGCTTGATGAATCACAAACTGGGATCTAGATAACTGGAAGAAATAGCAACAACCTCAGATATGCAGAATATATCACTCTAATAGCAGAGAATGAAGAGGAACTAAAAAACCTCTAGATGAGGGTGAAAGAGGAGAGTGAAAAAACTAGTTTAAATCTCAATATTCAAAAAACTAAGATCATGGCATCCAGTTCCATCACTTCATGGCAAACAGATGGGGGAAAAGTGGAAACAGTGACAGAGTTTCTTTTCTGGGGCTATAAAATCACTGTTAATGGTGACTGCACCCATGAAGTTAGAGGACACTTTCTCCTTGGTAGAAAACTATGACAAATCTAGAGAGTATATCAAAACGCAGAGACACCATTTTGTTAACAAAGGATCATTTGGTCAAAGTTATGGTTTTTCCAGTGGTCATATATGGGTGTGAGAGTTGTATGATACAGAAGACTGAGTATCAAGGAACTGATGCTTTCAAACTGTGGTGCTAGAGAAGACTCTTGAGAGTTCTTTGGATTGCAGAGAGGTTAAACCTATCAGTTCTAAAGGAAATCAGCCCTGAATATTCCCTGGAAGGACAGTTACTGATCTGAAGCTCCAAAAATTTGGCCACATGATGCAAAAAGGTGACTCACTGGAAAATACCCTGCTGTTAGGAAACACTGAGGGTAGGGCAGGAAGGGGGAGACAGTGTATGAGATGGTTGGTTGATATCACGGACTCAATGGACATGAGTCTGAGCAATTCCAGGAGATAGTGAAGGACGGGGAAGCCTGGCATGCTGCAGTCTATGGGGTGGCAAAGAGTGGGACACAACTTTGTGATTGAACAACAAAATACATATGCAAAATAGAATATGACTCCTACATTAAAAAGAATTAAATATGCATTTTCCAATAATATACATAAGACTGTATATGACTATGCTAAATGACACTGAAAGATGAACTCCCCAGGTTGATAGGTGCACATATGCGGCTGGAGATCTGTGGAGAAATAACTCCAGAAAGAATGAAGAGACAGACCCAAAGCAAAAACAATGCCCAGTTGTTGATGTGACTGGTGATGGAAGTAAAGTCCAATGCTGTAAAGAACAATATCGCATAGGAACCTGGAATGTTAGGTCCATGAATCAAGGTAAATTGGAAGTGGTCAAATAGGAGATGGCAAGGGTGAACATCAACATTTTAGGAATCAGTGAACATAAATGGACTGGAATGGGTGAATTTAACTCAGATGACCATTATATCTACTACTGTGGGCAAGAATCCCTCAGAAAAAATGAAGTAGCCCTCAAAGTCAACAAGAGTCTAAAATGCAGTTCTAAAATGCAGTTCTTGGGTGCAATCTCAAAAGTGACAGAATGTTCTCTGTTCATTTCCAAGGCAAGCCATTCAGTATCACAGTAATCCAACTCTATGCCCCAACCAGTAGTGCTGAAGAAGCTGAAGTTGAACAGTTCTATGAAGACCTACAAGACCTTTTAGAACTAACACTCAAAAAAGATGTCCTTTTCATCATAGGGGACTGGAATGAAAAGTAGGAAGTCAAGAAGTACCTAGTTCTTCCAAGTAGGAAGGAAGTACCTAGAGTAACAGGGAAATTTGACCTTGAAGTACAAAATGAAGCAGAGAAAAGGCTAACAGCGTTTTGCCAAAAGAACACACTGGTCATAGCAAAGCCCCTCTTCCAACAACACAAGAGAGGACTCTACACATGGACAGCACCAGATGGTCAATACCAAAATCAGATTGATTATATTCTTTGCAGCCAAAAATGGAGAAGCTCTATACAGTCAGCAAAAGAAGGCCAGGAGCTGACTGTGGTTCAGATCATGAACTCCTTATTGCCAAATTCAGACTGAAATTGAAGAAAGCAGGGAAAACCACTAGACCATTCAGATATGACCTAAATCAAATCCCTTATGATTATACAGTGGAAGTGACAAATAGATTTAAGGGATTAGTCTGATAGACAGAGTGCTTGAAGAACTATCGATGGTGGTTCATGACATTGTACAGGAAGCATTGATCAAGAACATCCCCAAGAAAAAGAAATGCAAAAAGGCAAAATGGTTGTCTGAGGAAGACTTAAATAGCTGAAAAATGAAGAGAAGTGAAAAGCAAAGGAGAAAAGGAAAGATACACCCATTTGAATGCAGAGTTTCAAACACTAGCAAGGAGACATAAGAAAGCCTTCCTCAGTGATCAAGGCAAAGAAATAGAGGAAAACAATAGAATGGGAAAGAATAGAGCTCTCTTCAAGAAAATTAGAGATACTAAGGGACCATTTCAATCATTGATGGACACAATAAAGGACATAAATCGTATGAACCTAACAGAAACAGAAGATATTAAGAAACTGTAGCAAGAACACACAGAAAAACTATACATAAAAGATCTTCATGACCCAGATAGCCACGATGGTGTGATCACCCACCTAGAGTCAGACATCCTTGAATGCAAAGTTAAGTGGGCCTTAGGAAACATCGCTATGAACAAAGCTAGTGGAGGTGATGAATTCCAGTTGAGCTATTTCAAATCCTAAAAGATGATAGTGTGAAATTGCTACACTCAACATGCCAGTAAATTTGGAAAACTGAGCAGTGGCCACAGGGCTGGAAAAGGTGAATTTTCATTCCAATCCCAAAGAAAGGAAATGCCAAAGAATGCTTAAACTGCTGCACAATTGCACTCATCTCACACTCTAGCAAAGTAATGCTCAAAATTCTCCATGCCAGGCTTCAACAGTATGTGAACTGTGAACTTCCAGATGATCAATCTGGATTTATAAAAGGCAGAGGAACCAGAGACCAAATTGCCAACAGTTTGACAATTTGAGAAAGTAATAGAGTTCCAGAAAACACCTACTTCTGCTTTGTTGACTACACCAAAACCTTTGACTGTGTGGATCACAACAAACTGTGGAAAATTCTTAAAGAGATGGAAATACCAGACCACCTTACCTGCTTCCTGATAAATCTGTATGCTGGTCAAGAAGCCATAGTTAGAACTGGACATGGAACAACAGACCAATTCAAAATTGGGAAAGGAGTACATCAAAGCTGTATATTGTCATCCTGTTTATTTAACTCATATGCAGAGTACATCATTGCAAAATGCTGGGCTGTATGAAGCACAAGCTGGAATCAAGATTGTAGGGAGAAATATAAATAACCTCTGATATGCAGATGACACCAACCTTATGGCAGAAAGTTAAGACCTAAAGAGTTACTGATGAAAGTGAAAGAGGAGAGTGAAAAAATTGGCTTAAAACTCAACATTCAGAAGACAGGATCATGGCATCCAGTTCCATCACTTCATGGCAAATAGATGGGGGAAACATTGGAAGCAGTGAGAGACTTTATTTTTTGGACTCCAAAATCACTGCAGATGGTGACTGCAGCCACGAAATTAAAAGACACTTATTTGCTCCTTGGAAGAAATGCTATGACCAACCTAGACAGCATGTTAAAAAGCAAAGACATTACTTTGCCAACAAATGTTCATCTAGTCAAGGCTGTGGTCTTTCCAGTAGTTATGTATGGGTGTGAGAATTGAACTATGAAGGAAGCTGAGTGCCAAAGAATTGATGTTTTGAACTGTGGTGTTGGAGAAGACTCTTGAGAGTTCCTTGGACTGCAAGCAGGTCCAACCTGTCAATCCTAAAGGAAATCAGTCCCGAATATTCATTGGAAGGACTGATGCTGAAGCTGAAGCTCCAATACTTTGACTACCTGATGAGAAGAACTGACTCCTTGGAAAAGATCTTGGGCTGGGAAAGATTGAAGGCTGGAGGAGGAAGGGAAGACAGAGGATGAGGGTTAGAAGGTATCACTGACTCAATGGACGTGATTTTCAGCAAGCTTCAGAAGTTGGTGAAGGACAGGGAAGCCTGGTGTGCTGCAGTCCAAGGGGTCGCAAAGAGTCAGATATGAATGAGCTACTGAACTGAACTGACACTGAACTGAACTGAAATGTAGAAAATCAGAGAGGTAAGGACAAATATCCTAGGATAGCATTCATAGGTGGAAACTACAAATCAGAAAAAATGAATTCTTTTCCAATCAGAAACAGATGCAACAACTTCAGAAACCAAGTTATGATTACCACAGGGAATAGGTGGGTCAGGGCAACATAAATTAGGAGGTTGTAGTTAGAATATACATATTAAATTTACACATGCATGCCAAGTGCTTGAGTCGGGTCCAACTATCTGAGACACTATGGACCATAGCCTGCCAGGCTCCTCTGTCCACGGTATTCTCCAGGCAAGTATACTAGAGTGGGTTGCTATTCCCTCCTCCAGGGCATCTTCTGAGCCAAGAACTGAACCCATGTCTCTCAAGCCTCCTGCATTGGCAGGAGGTTCTTTGCCACTAGTGCCACCTGGGAAGTCCTATACGGCAAAAGAATCTCAAGAAAGAAAAGGTATCTGAATATGTACAACTGAATCATATTATATAACATACAATGCCAATTAAATTTCAAGAGAAAAAGGAAGAAAGGAATACCAATGATATTCTACTCAGCCTGGGTGCCGGGGGCTGGTGTCACATTTCTGAAGTCTGGGCAGTCTTGTCTGAAGACTGGGCTGTGGGGGGCCTCAGGGAGCTGGGGAAGATGTGCCAGCAGTTGACCTCTGCTTAGGCTAGGAGTTCTAGGGACCCTGTGGATGGGCCCTCAATACAGATTCAGGGTCCATCCCACAATACAACAGAGCCTAGTACACCCAAAGAACAGTGTGCTACCTGAGCTGGAAAAGGATTCTGAAACGGTAGTTATTCTCCTGGTGGTTGGTTTCTCACCAACAGTCTCCTTCCTTGAAGTCCTCCCAACTCAGTACTAGAGCACCCTCAGCATTGCAGTTTGGGCAGGGTTTGAGATTTGTTCATGGGGTGGAGTGGGGGGGTGGCAGTAAAAGTAAGGGGGAAGAGGTAAGGATACACCAGCCCTGGCACATTCCACCCTTAACCCCGGAAGGGGATACGATCATCACCGGAAGATGAATTTCTCTAGGGCTCCGTTTACCTTAGGAAGCTGAGAGGGGCAAGAAGAAATGCTGCTGCCTTGTAGCCATTTCCAGAAAAACATTTACTTGTGCTTTATTGACTATGTCAAAGCCTTTGACTGTGTGGATCATAATAAACTGTGGAAAATTCTTAGAGAGATGGGAATACCAGACCACCTTACCTGCTTCCTGAGAAATCTGTATGCAGGTCAAGAAGCCACAGTTAGAACCAGACATGGAACAATGGACTGGTTCCAAATTGGGGCAGGAGTACATCAAGGCTGTATATTGTCACCCTACTTATTTAACTTATATACAGAGTACATCATGAGAAATGCTGGACTGGATGAAACACAAGCTGGAATCAAGATTGCTGAGAGAAATATCAATGACTTCAGCTAGGCAGATGACACCACCCTTATGGCAAAAAGCTAAGAAGAATTAGAGTTCTTGATGAAAGTGAAAAAGGACAGTGAAAAAGTTGGGTTAAAATTCAACATTCAAGAAATAAAGATCATGGTATCTGGTCCCATCACTTCATGGCAAATAGATGGGAAACAATGGAAACAGTGGCTGACTTTATTTTGGGGGGCTCCAAAATCACTGCAAATGGTGACTATAGACTTGAAATTAAAAGACACTTACTTGCTCCTTGGAAGAAAAGCTATGACCAACCTAGACAGCACATTAGAAAGCAGAGACTTTGCCAACAAAAGTCCATCAAGTCAAAGCTATGATTTTTCCAGTAGTCATGTATGGATGTGAGAGTTGGACTATAAAGAAAGCTGAATAATGGGCTCCAGTTTCATCCATCTCATTAGAACTGATTCAAATGAATTCTTTTTAATGGCTGAGTAATATTCCATGGTGTATATGTACCACAGCTTCCTTATCCATTCATCTGCTGATGGGCATCTAGGGTTGCTTCCATGTCCTGGCTATTATAAACAGTGCTGCGATGAACATTGGGGTGCACATGTCTCTTTCAGATCTGGTTTCCTCGGTGTGTATGCCCAGAAGTGGTATTGCTGGGTCATATGGCAGTTCTATTTGCAAAACAGAAAAAGAGACACAGATGTACAGAACAGACTTTTGGACTCTGTGGGAGAAGGCGAGGGTGGGATGTTTTGAGAGAACAGCATCGAAACATGTATATTATCTATAGTGAAACAGATCACCAGCCCAGGTTGGGTGCATGAGACAAGTGCTCGGGCCTGGTGCACTGGGAAGACCCAGAGGAGTCGGGTGGAGAGGGAGGTGGGAGGGGGGATCGGGATGGGGAATACATGTAACTCCATGGCTGATTCATATCAATGTATGACAAAACCCACTTCAATATTGTAAAGTAATTAGCCTCCAACTAATAAAAATAAATGAAAAAAAAAAAAAGCTGAGAGCCAAAAAATTAATGCTTTTGAACTGTGGTGTTGGAGAAGACTCGAGAGTCCCTTGGACTGCCAGGAGATCAACCCAGTCAATCCTAAAGGAAATCAGTCCTGAATATTCATCAAAAGGATTGATGTTGAAGCTGAAACTCCAATACTTTTGCCTCCTTTGGCCACCTGATATGAAGAACTGGGTCATTGGAAAAGACCCTGATGCCAGGAAAGATTGAAGGCGGGAGGAGAAGGGGACGACAGAGGATGAGATGATTGGGTGGCATCACTGACTCAGTGGACATGGGTTTGAGCAAGATCCGGGAGCTGGTGACGGACAGGGAAGCCTGAAATGCTGCAGGACGTCCATGGGGTCTCAAGAGTCAGACAGGACTGACAGACTGAACTGTGGACATTTCCTGTAACAACACCTTTAAATAATGGTTTATGGATAGTTTGTATTCACAAGGCTTGTGGGTCTGTAAAAGACACTGCTCCTCAAGAAATGTCCTGGGGTAGGTTATTGAAAAAGAATTCAAAACAGGACTATGTTCAAGGTCCAAACTTAAGAGGCCAATTGAATGTATGTGGTATTTTTTTTTTAAACCAATGAGAAGATGCTCCACATTGCTAAAAGTTTGAGAACTGAAAATCAGAACTCAAAAGAGATATGACCTCCACTGCTCAGAATTATACTGTGTAAAAGAAAATTGTTATACATTTTATTTTTGTGAATGTTACATAACTACAATAAAGAATTAAACCTATTTTATGGCTTTTTGTATTTATTTATACTATTACTATATATACATATATATATGTATATACATACAGGTATATATAGGTGCATATATATTTATATGTATACTTGTATATAAATGTATATATAAATACGTAGCTACCATTGTCAAAATTTTTTTCTTTTTATTTGCATTTTTCTGGTGTTCTTTCAACCCACCTTTGCTTTACTTTATCTTATGAGTCACACATTTTGAAATTTGTTATTATCAAGACATGCTTCTACATTTTACAACTTCTCATGTTTATAAAAAAAATTCTAAAGTGAGATTTTTTTAAACCAAGACAAGAAATTAAATCTCTAGTTCAAGACTGCAGATTGAGCATTTCTACCAAAATGTTTCCCTTGAATTTCTCTGAAATGCCATAGTATAATAAAATAATAAAAATATAATAAATTTATAATAATTAGAAAATGAATAAATCTGTAACAGTGCCAGAGCATCCTAAAATATACCACTAATGGAATTGGAAAAGAGAGGAAATTTTACTTGAGATTTGATTGAAAAGCAATATTGGTAGAGAATCTTCCATACAAACCTTATAAAATTAAAGCCCATTTTAGACAATAGCAATTTCTCTTAGTAGAGACAGAGAAACTTCAAACATGCCTTCACCAGATTAAAATAAGCAGAAATAATCATGGGAACCTAATTGTTCATTATTTTGATTATAACATACATGTGTGTAGAAAGTTCTCCTTCCCTGTGTTTATAGAGAACCTGACTTTAGAAAGAGTTGCTACCAGAATGAAGTCCTCAGCTCTAATTCAAGATAATTTCATTGAAAGCAAAAAAGAGGATAATAGCTGCAATGATTTTGCATTGCCTATGTAGTGCCAGGCACTATGCTTATGAGCTTTACATAATGAGGAACCCCAGAGGTTAGAAAAGAAAAAGTAGACAGATGCAAACACATAGACTTCTGTCAGTGCAACAGCGTATCTGGAATTAATGCTTAGGTTACATATTGGCATATCTGTAATTTATGCAACATATAGATTTATAGCCATAATTTAAAATGAATTCCCAAACACCAATAAAGAGAAGCCATCATCCTCAAATGATGGAAAAAAATAGGAATACAAATGGACATTAAGCCCATGAAAGCTGATTAATCTTACCATGTTCAAAACAATAGTACAGAGAGAAATCTGTCATTTAGATGAAATAAGATTGGTCATTTTTTTAAAGTTTGATAATATATAATATTAATGATAACTTAGTAAGCAACAACTTTCTTGCATGGATGGTAAGAAGATGGATTCTTGTTCTCCGTTTTACATTGTGTACAACAGATACATTTTCCAAACACGAAATTGCCAGTTAAGTTGGACCTTTCTTATGTTACTCATCCAAAACCCAAATACCATAGTGATGGTTTAAATGATTTTTTTAAAAGCTTAAAATCCATCCAAGCTATTTTTTAAAAAACTCACTGTGGGTCAGAGGCAGAACAGAAAGACCCAGCAGTAATCAGGACCCGTGCCACAGCCGGCTGAGACCTGGCTCCTGTGATGGGCACAGGCAGCTGGAGGCAGCTCTGGGGCAAGAGCAGGAAACCAAACGCAAAAGTCCCCACATCTGCTCATTGGGTGGTAGGTTTACAGGTGACAGCTATACTCTTTCCTTTTCTCTTCCCCCTTAAAAATAAGTAATGATACAGTGACAAAAATCAATGGGTAACTCAATTCAAGTACTATGGTCTGTAATCTTTTCTGACCAATATATGAATTTAAGTCTCCATCCCTCCCTTTCTAAAGCTGAGGTTTACACAGAAACAACTACATTGTAAAACCTAATTTTATAATGGGAAAATTTAGACTACAGGGAAGATATCTTTCTCAGAGTCTCCACACAGTGGATACTGCATATAGATTGATTATAGCAATGAATCTCTAAACTCAGTCAAGAACAAAGTGATTTTGAGGTTGCCTTTTGAAAGTTTTCTTCATTCGTTTGATATATATATGATATACTCACAGATCTCAGTCCTAAACAAAGTATTTGTATAGGTGGAAATATAGATATACAGATACAGAGATAAACACAGCTTTTAATATACTTACACTAACATTTCAATAGTATGGAAAACTAGAAAACCTGAACAAAAAATTTAGTACAATAAAATTTCTCAGGTATCACAAATATTTCAAATTCTGAACTCACAAGAAAGTAATAGAACTCCCTCATTTGAAGGTGAAAACACTGCAAAGAAGCCAGATGTCAAGCTAGACTATTAAGTATACTTACTCTTTCAAAAACAGATGAATATCTATTTGTATTGTTAAGTAAGGAACTCTCAACTAAATGCTGCTAGACAAATTAGATGGAATAATCAAAATTGAATTTATATCTAAGAATCCTAGAAACTGTACTCCAAAGAATATACTAAATGGTTACCCTTTATCCTGTACAATTCTATGCATGACAAAATCAGCAACTTTTCTGTTTTTTTAAAGGCTAAAACAAATTATTACATCACCATACTATGCATTTTACTATCTATTTTTCTTAAGAATGGTAATTACCATAGGAACGAGGTGATATGACTACTAGTGCAGACAGGCTATATTATGCTGTGGTTATAAATACAAAATCTAAGTATTGTTAGTCATTCTTGTAGGAGAACTACATGTCTATCTCTGGTAAGCAGAGAAGTTCTGCTCATTTAGGGACATTTTGGGCTGAAAGAACGTCCAAAATTTTAATTGCTGTTGGCAGCTATTACAGAGAGAATAGTGAGTTTAAGAAAGTCTCAGACCAGCAATTAGGTGCGCCAGCCTGGAAGTGGCAAATTTCACTTATGGTCACAACTGTCTAACCAGATTGAGTCATACATTCCTCTGTAACCTCAGGGGTTCAGTTCATTTCAGTCAGTCAGTCCAGCTCTTTGTGACTCCATGGACTGCAGCACACCAGGCTTCCCTGTCCATCACTAACTCCCGGAGCTCACCTAAACTCATGTCCATCGAGTTGGTGATGCCATCCAACAATCTCATCCTCTGTCTTCCCCTTATCCTCCCACCATCAATCTTTTGCAACATCAGGGTCTTTTCAAATGAGTCATTTCTTTGCATCAGGTGGCCAAAGTATTGGAGTTTCAGCTTCAGCATGAGTCCTTCCAATGAATATTCAGGACTGATCTTTAGGATGCACTGGTTGGATCTCCTTGCAGTCCAAGGGACTCTCAAGAGTCTTCTCCAGCACCACAGTTCAAAAGCATCAATTTTTTGGTGCTCAGCTTTCTTTATAGTCCAACTCTCACATCCATACATGACTACTGGAAAAACCATAGCTTTGACTAGACGGACATTTGTTGGCAAAGTAATGTCTCTGCTTTTTAATATGCTGTTTAGGTTGGTCATAACTTTTCTTCCAAGGAGAAAGTGTCTTTTAATTTCATGGCTGCAGTCACCATCTGCAGTGATTTTGGAGCCCCTCCCCACCCCCAAAATAGGCTGTCACTGTTTCCCCTGTTTCCCCATCTACTTGCTACACAGTGATGGTACCAGATGCCATGATCTTAGTTTTCTGAATGTTGAGTTTTAAGCCAATATTTTCACTCTCTTCATTCACTTTCAACAAGAGGCTCTTTAGTTCTTCACTTTCTGCCATAAGGGTGGTGTCATCTGCATATCTGAGGTTATTTATATTTTTCCCAACGATCTTGATTCCAGTTTGTTCTTCATCCAGCCCAGCATTTCACATGATGTACTCTGTATGTAAGTTAAATAAGCAGGGTGACAATATACAGCCTTGACGTACTCCTGTCCTGATTTGGAACCAGTCTGTTATTCCATGTCCAGTTCTAACTGTTGCTTCTTGACCTGCAATCAGATTTCTCAGTAGGCAAGTAAGGTGGTCTGGTAATCCCATCTCCCTAAGAAATTTTTCTCGGTTTGTTGTGATCCACACAGTCAAATGTTTTGGTGTAGTCAGTAAAGCAGAAGTAGATGCTTTTTCTGGAACTCTCTTGCTTTTTTGATGATCCAACAGATGTTGGCAATTTGATCTCTGATTCCTCTGCCTTTTCTAAATCCAGCTTGAACATCTGGAAGTTCCTGGTTCACATACTCTTGAAGCCTGCTTGGAGAATTTTGAGCACTACTTTGTTAGCTTGTGAGATGAGTCCAATTGTGCAGTAATTTGAACATTCTTTAGCATTGCCTTTCTTTGGGATTGGAATGAAAAGTGACCATTTCTAGTCCTGTGGCTGCTGCTGAGTTTTGCATATTTAGTGGTATATTGAGTGCAGCACTTTCACAGCATCATCTTTTAGGATTTGAAATAGCTCAACTGGAATTCCATCACCTCCACTAGCTTTGTTCCTAGTCATGCTTCCTAAGACACACTTGACATCTTATTCCAGGATGTCTGGCTCTAGGTGAGTGATCATATCATCATGCTTATCTGGTTCATGAGGATCGTTTTTGTATAGTTCTTCTATTTATTCTTGCCACCTCTTCTTAATATCTTTTGCTTCTGTTAGGTCCAAACCATTTCTGTCCTTTATTGTGCTCAACTTCGCATGAAATGTTCTCTTGGTATCTCTAATTTTCTTGAGGAGATCTCTAGTGTTTCCCATTCTAAACCTCTAATCCCCAGGGGAGCCAGAAGCTAACTGTTGTCACATATTTAGAAAAGAATTAAATATTTGCCAAAAGCAGTAATGACTCTCATAACACATTTGACCTGTTTTGCTTTTAAGAAGTTGACAACCTCAAGATATCCGTGTCAGGACAGTTTTTTTCATTAAGAGGCATTTTAAAACATGTTAAATAGTGACAGTTTTCATGTTGATTTAATTTAGTCAACATGAAACAAGCGTTTCATTGTTCCTTGTCTTCTATAAAATATATTCTACTTTGCAAATGGTATACCATGCAGTGAGTTTTTCTTTTGGGATTCTCTAGCTCTAAACTAATAGGTATAAATGTGTTGTAGAAAATTAATGAGTTTGTTTCAGCATTGGGATAGTCCTATCATAAGATAACATGACAGGGTGCTTCACTGATTCTTCTTTTGATGTACAGAATCATATTTCAAACTTTACAATGAATCTGAACATTTAAAGATTTCTAATCTCTATATGGCATCCGGTCCCATCACTTCATGGGAAATAGATGGGGAAACAGTGGAAACAGTGGCTGACTTTATTTTTGGGGGCTTCAAAAGCACTGCAGATGGTGACTGCAGCCATGAAATTAAAAGATGCTTTCTCCTTGGAAGGAAAGTTATGACCAACCTAGACAGCATATTAAAAAGCAGAGACATTACTTTGCCAACAAAGGTCCGTCTAGTCAAGGCTATGATTTTTCCAGTGGTCATGTATGGATGTGAGAGTTGGACTGTGAAGAAAGCTGAGCACCAAAAAATTGATGCTTTTGAACTGTGGTGTTGGAGAAGACTCTTGAGAGTCCCTTGGACTGCAAGGAGATCCAACCAGTCCATCCTAAAGGAGATCAGTCCTGGGTGTTCATTGGAAGGACTGATGTTGAAGCTGAAACTCCAATACTTTGGCCACCTCATGTGAAGAGTTGACTCATTGGAAAAGACCCTGATGCTGGGAGGGATTGGGGGCAGGAGGAGAATGGGAAGACAGAGGATGAGATGGCTGGATGGCATCACCGACTAGATGGACATGGGTTTGAGTAAACTCTGGGAGTTGGTGATGGACAGGGAGGCCTGGTGTGCTGCGATTCATGGGGTCACAAAGAGTCAGACACGACTGAGTGACTGAACTGAACTGAATCTCTATATATTTGAATAATGTAATGTTAAAGGAAATTTTATTCATGACACTTGTTAAAGAATGGTAATGCAGATGTTATTTAAAAGGACTATTGTGACTGATACTGAGACTGCTGCATTTGGTGTTTTGTCCTAGGAGAGAGAGATTGGGCTTAAATTTGAAAACCATAAGGAAAGTATAAATTTATATTGAAGGAGCAGGTGTGGGGAGGAAGCTGTTGGTGGATGGAAAACTGCAAAGGAGGAGAGATTCTGGCTAAAATGACCCAACAGGGGGCATGCTGAAGGCAGGTCAGGGTGCTTGGCTACCCCCTGGGAGATGCTGGAGGGTGAAGAAGTTGATCAGATACAGAAGGTGATCAGATGTTGAGGGTGGAAGATCCTGGTTACACAGACTTAGGAGAATTCTTGTCAAAATTGTATAATACAGACACAAACATGGGCTTAGTTGAGAAGTCAGAGGAGCTTCATTAGAGTTTGATCAAGGAGAGAATATTCCTCAAGAGTAGCAAGAGTTCTTGAGTTTTTTTAACCTCAATTTATGTGTATTTATGCAGTACGTGAACCGAGAACTTTCAGATGTACAAGGTGGATGTAGAAATGGCAGAGGAACTAGAGATCAAATCGCCAGCATCTGCTGGATCAAAGAAAAAGCAAGGGAATTCCAGAAAAAAATCCACCTCTGCTTCATTGACTACGCTAAAGCCTTTGACTGTGTGGATCACAACAAGCTGTGGGAAATTCTTAAAGATATGGGAATACCAGACTACCTTACCTGCCTCCTGAGAAACCTACATGCAGGTCAAGAAGCAACAATAAGAACCAGACATGGAACAACAGACTGGTTCAAAATTGGGATAGGAGTACCTCAAGGCTGTATATTGTCACCCTGTTTATTTAATTTATATTTAGAGTACATCATGCAAAATGCCAGTCTGGATGACTCACAAGCTGGAATAAAGATTGCTGGGGGAAATATCAACAATCTCAGATATGCAGATGATACCACTTTAATGGCAGAAAGTGAAGAGGAACTAAAGAGCCTCATAATGAGGGTGAAAGAGGAGAGTGAAAAATCTAGTTTAAAACTCAGTACTGAAAAAACTAAGATGATGGCATCTGGTCCCATCACTTCATGGCAAATAGATGGGGAAAAATGGAAACAATGGCAGATATTATTTTCTTGGGCTCCAAAATCACTGTGGATGGTGACTGCAGCTATGAAATTTAAAAAAAAAAAAAAGTCTGCTCCTTGAAAGAAAAGCTATGGCAAACCTAGGTAGTGTATTAAAAATTAGAGACATCACTTTAATGACAAAGGTTCATATAGTCAAATTATGGGGCAACAGGGGGTGAGGTGGTTGGATGGTATCACCAACTCAATGGACATGAGTTTGGGTAAACTGCAGGAGTTGGTGATGGACAGGCAGGCCTGGCATGCTGTGGTTCATGGGATTGCAAAGAGTCAGACACGACTGAGCAACTGAAGTGAACTGAACTGAAGTTTATCACTGACAACAGCTCACATTTAATTCTCACATACTCATGCTAGAGATAAATTTAGGGAAGATATTTTACAACTGATATTTGGAATAGAATAAAATCAAAACAATAAATTATGCAACTATGGAAATATCATTAAAATATTTAATATTCTATATTCAGTTAGTATGTTTTACCTTTAAATTAAATCTTTGTTGTTTTATCTATTATCTGCCCCCCTCTCTCAAGGTAAAGATTTGTGCCTTGTTCTTAGAATTGGCTTATAACATTTTCTCAGGGTTCTTTGGGTTGGTGCCTAAGCTCCTTAAAATGATTTTGGAGAGTATAATGCAGTGCTATTTTTCAAATACATTCTGAGAACATATGAGCAAGTGGATAATACACATAAAAATCTTAGTGTATGTAGTATTAGTTGTTCAGTCGTGTCCAACTCCTTGTGAGACCTCCAGGCTCCTCTATCCATGGAATTCTCCAGGCAAAATACTGGAGTGGGTTGTTATGCCCTCCTTCAGGGGATCTTCATGACCCAGGGATCGAACCCAGGTCTCCAGCATTGCAGGAAAATTCTTTACCAAGGGAAAGACACAAGGGAAGCTCTTATAAAAATCTTAAGCATTTAATAAATTTTCTGGGGAAAAGATTTTCTAAGAGGATAAACTAGAGATAAAAAATATGTTGCCTAAATGTTTCCATTTTCTTTTTCTTTTTTGTTTTTATCTTCACATCTCAAGTATAATTTAACCTTTGAAGAGGGAAATTCAAATTCAGTATGATTTAGGAAGTGATTAAACTTCCTTTTAAAATGCTCATAATGAATTACATCACTGAGTTTGAAATCTCAGACTAGACATTATCTATATTATCTTTCTTGGAATAAGAAACCAAATGCATGTAATATCATCTTCCATTTAAAATGACCCTTATGTCTAACCTTTTCTCAGTATTTCCACTACTTCATCTAAAATAAACTTGTTGCCTTTTATCTTATGTTTACTTATCAAAATCCTTCCTAAAGGGTCTCCTTACTCACACTAAACCTCTACAAAGTGCCTAAGGCTGGTGACCTGTGAATCTCACACAGCTCAATATGAAGAGCCTTTAAAATCACAGAAACTGAGGTCAAGACCACTCCATATTTCTCTTTGTAGGCATTGTACTTCCCATTTTATTATGTATAATATGTCTTTAATAAAGATTCTAGCAAAATGAGAAAAAAATTTCTCTCTAAATCAATGTACCATATGTATGCATCCATTACATTAGGTCAAATGGGTACTATTATTTTATTAGGGAGATATAAAATGTACTTTAATAATTAAATTATGAATGTTGACATGAACACCATTATTTATTCAAGTAGAATTGTCTATTTAGTATTATATATTTATAGTAAAGTACATTATATATTTAGTAAAGGACAACAAAACAAATTTACAAAAATGAATTAGTAAAGATAACTCCCCAACAACTAACAAAATAGAAAATAAATAAAATACACCTTTGTAAAAGTAATACCAGAGCTTTTTTTCAAAAGTCTAGATTGATATAATTATTTGACAAGTCTAAATTTTTTAATGTTTTAACTAAAGAAAAATAATAAGTAAATAGTATGAGAAACGCTAGGCTGGAAGAAGCACAAGCTGGAATCAAGATTGCCGAGAGAAATATCAATAACCTCAGATATGCAGATGACACCACCCTTATGGCAGAAAGTGAAGTGGAACTAAAAAGCCTCTTGATGAAAGTGAAAGAGGAGAGTGAAAAAGTTGGCTTAAAGCTCAACATTCAGAAAACTAAGATCATGGCATCTGGTCCCATCACCTCATGGGAAATAGATGGGAAAACAGTGGAAACAGTGGCTGACTTTATTTTTGGGGGCTCCAAAATCACTGCAGATGGTGACTGCAGCCGTGAAATTAAAGACGCTTACTCTTGGAAGGATAATTATGACCAACCTAGTACAGCAATATTAAAAAGCAGAGACATTTACTTTGCCAACAAAGGTCTCTCTGGTCAAGGCTATGGTTTTTCCAGTGGTCATGTATGGATGTGAGAGTTGGACTGTGAAGAAAGCTGAGTGCCGAAAAATTGATGCTTTTGAACTGTGGTGTTGGAAAAGACTCTTGAGAGTCCCTTGGACTGCAAGGAGATCCAACCAGTCCATCCTAAAGGAGATCAGTCCCGAATATTCATTGGAAGGACTGATGTTGAAGCTGAAACTCCAATACTTTGGCCACCTCATGTGAAGAGTTGACTCGTTGGAAAAGACCCTGATGCTGGGAGGGATTGGGGGCAGGAGGAGAAGGGGACGACAGGGGATGAGATGGTTGGATGGCATCACTGACTCGATGGACATGGGTTTGAGTAAACTCTGGGAGTTGGTGATGGACAGGGAGGCCTTGTGTGCTGCGATTCGTGGGGTCGCAAAGTGTCAGACACAACTGAGTGACTGAACTGAACTGAACTGATAAGCAGTTTAATGAAAGAGTAAGAACATTTGTGGATGTATTTTTTAGAACTATGATTAGATAATATACAAATATGTAAAAGCATAGTAAAATAAGATTTCAAGATCTTTTGAAATGGAAACTAACATAAAGTACTAAGCAAAAAGTAGAAAAAGTGAATATTTTAAAAACTAAAATTCTAAGATTGGTTAAATACCTATGCTTAAAAGCAGCATCAGAGGTTTTTATTGGCTTATTATAACATCTTTTATAAAGAAGATAAATCTTATGATGGGAGGGATAATATAAATATCTGAAATTAAAAGATACAAACTCCTGGGTATAGCATAAAGAGCAATGATATACTGTACATCACAGGGAAATCTAGCCATTGTTTGTTATAACTTTAAATGGAGTATAATCTATAAAAATACTGAATCATTATGCATATACCTGTAACTAATATAATATTATAAATCAACTATATTTCAATTAAAAAGATAAACCTTATGATGTTAAGGTATCCTAAAATAGAGTAAAATGAAAACTAAAACTAAGCAAATGATAGTTATAAAACTATTTACTAGTGACATTTCAAGCAAAATATTGGTAAAACAAATGCAGCAATGCATTTAAATTATCAAAAAAATTATTTTACACATTTATGGATAGTTCAGAATTACAGAATTCATATTCTTTGTAACCCGCATTCCATAGTTATAAAAATATATGGAAATAAGGAAATCTCAGTGAGAAACAACAGAGAAAACATGAGATAAATGAGACACATGGGATAAAGAAGCAAAACCCAAGTGTGTGCTATCTATAAGAAACTCACTTTAAATATACAGATAAGCACTGATTAAAAGTGAAAGAATGGATAAAGGTATATGATGCAAACACTAACCCAAAGACATATAGATAAAGCAGATTCCAAAGCAAGGAATATTAACACTGATGAAAAAGAACATTGCAAAATGAAAAACAGTTCAGTTCTTCAATAAAGATTTAAACATTGTAAGTATATACATATCTAATAATAAATATTCAAAATACAACAGGACAAAGACTCACAATGCTGAAAAGGTAGACAATTCCACACTTAAGATGAGAGAATTCACATTCCTATCAATAATCAGTAGAATGAGTAGGCAGAAAATTAGTATGGATATTGGAAGATATGAACATGCCAACAACTAACTTCTCCTGATCGATATTTATATTAATAGAATGCTCAATAGCAGTAGAATATACATATTTTTCAAGTACATGGACCACTCATCAAATATGACTACAATCTAGGCCATAAAAAAAACTTGAAAAATGTATAAATAGCATCAACTATGCCATTGGCTCATAAAGGAACTAAACTAGGAACCAACAGTGGAAAGATATTTGGAAACTCCTAAATAGTGGAGAGATATTTAGAAGTTTCCAATTTGAAATTAAATAACACATTCTAAAAAACCCCATGGGTTAAAGAAGAAGTCTGTGGGAAATTAAAAATTATTTCTCACCAAATGAAGATGAAAATATATCAAATTTGTGAGACAGAGTAGTGTTTAGAGGGAAGTTTTTAGCATTTAGCTAAAATTTAAAAAATGAGAAAGGTCTTAAATCAGGAGTATAAGCTTCTATTTTAAGAAACTAGAAAAAGACCAAATTAAAAGCAGAGTGAGCAGAAATAAATAATACTGGTTTTAAAATGCCAAAATATATGCAAGATAGAAAATAATAGAAAATAATTGAAACAATGTGATTTTTTCAAGAAAATTAATAAATTTGATCAACCTCTAGTCAGATTCATCAAGAAAAATAATTGAACACACAAGTTACCAACATCATGAGTGAAAAATTTAAATATAGATCCTTCAGATATTAATTGAATAATAATTTATGAACAATTTGAAGTCTATACATTCAAAAATTTAGATTAAAAAAATAGATGATTCTCTTTAAGAGTAAACTTTATGGTGTCTTAATTTACTCTATTTCCATTCTCTACTACTTGGATCAGCAGTAGACTTGAAAATAATAATTTGCACTTTTGGTAACTGTGCCTAAGGGAGAAACATGATTCACAATAGACAAAAAGTGGAAATACCTCAAACATACATCAATTGATGAATGGATAAACAAAGGTGGTATATCCATACTATGAAACGTCAATTAGAAAAAAAAGGAACGAAGTATTGATACATGCTACAACATAGATGGGTGTTTAATACATTATGGTAAGTGAAAGAAGCCAGAAACAAAAGGCCAAATATGGTATGATTCCATCTATATGAAATGTCTGGTATAAGCAAAACCAGAGGCAGGAAATAGATAACTAGTTGCCAGGAGCTGAATGAGGAACTGGGATCGACTGCTAATATGTAAGAGTTTCTTTTAGGAGTTAATGAAATGTTCAAGAATTAGTGATGATGGCTGCACAATATTTGAACATACAGAACCCATTAAGTTTTTACATATTAAAATGGTTAAAATGGTGAGTTTTATGATACGTTAAACTTACATCAATATAAAATTAGCATAAATACAGTGTGGTGTATTTGTCTCAGACATTAGCACTAGTAAAGGATCTGTAGTTCAAAACATATCATCTTACACCTCTGTATCTACATATTCTATACCCCCTTCTTATAATTTATTTCCTTAAATTTCATTTAATTATTGAATTACTAATTACTTTGCTGATATTTGTTTTAAAAACATGTTTTTGAGATATAGTTGTTATTAACCATTTTCTTCTAGCCTGTGACTCAACTTTGTACAAATTTAATAAAATTACCCACACTATTTGTAATTAAGCATTTACATTCTGCCTTTTCTTAACTATTAATATTTCAGAAAGAATAAAGCATTAATCAGGATTATTTCTTCAGTAATTTCATTTGCATGGAATATCTTTATATATCAATAAATAAACATTAATTGCTTTTAGTAGTAGAGTTTGAAATTTCCCCCATAGCTCAGTTGGTAAAGAATCCAGCTGCAATGCAGGAGACCCTGGTTCAAGCCCTGGGTTGGGAAGGTCCCATGGAGAAGGGAAAGGCTATCCACTCCAGTATTATGGCCTGGAGAATTCCATGGGCTGTATAGTCCATGGGGTCGCAAAGAGTCGGACATGACCGAGAGACCTTCACTTTCACATTCACTTTGAAATTTCATCATTTATTTTAGAAATTTTTGAAAAGTATTATCCAAGATATAAATAAAATTTTAACTTAGAATTTATAAATTATTTAAATTCCAGAAATATTTTTAAATTTAAAAGCCTTCATTTATATCAACCACAGATTCATTTTCTCTTTTTGTATCTATAAAAGATAAGATTTACTCTTAAATGTTTGATTAAGCAAAATTATTGTTTCATCTTAACTGTGAATACATATCAATCTTTTTTAGTCCAACCCTCTTCAAAAATCAAGGTTAAAAACTATGAAAAATAAGTAAGAAAAGTATACCCAAATACAGAATCTGTGGAATTTTTCTCTTCATTAAGAATTGGCAGTAGGAAAAGATTGAAATAAATGACATGGTGCCCAGCAAATATGTAAATAAGAGTGTTTATGGAGGAAATTTATTCTAAGTGCCTGTTGAGTCCCTATGTATTTTCAGTGTAGAGGGAGTTTAAAATACATTGATTTCTTCTTAAAAGGTTCTTAATGAGTCATTGATTCAGATAGCTGCAGAGTAGACTTGTATATCTGCTGACACTATAGGTTTATGGATAGATTCAGAGGCATGATTTTTCTTTGCTGATTTCATCACACAACTTATTTTCTTTGTTTTAAACTAAATAGAAGTTTATTTTTTTTACTCGATGGACATGCATTTGAGTAAACTTTGGGAGTTGGTGACAGACAGGGAGGCCTGACCTGCTGCAGTCCATGGGGTTGCAAAGAGTCGGACATGACTGAGCGACTGAACTGAACTGAACTGAACTGATTGAAAAATTATTTGATATTTTGTGATTTTATTTCCATAGTTTTTATGAATGCAACTTGCATGATGTTTCTCAAAAACCACCAAGTAAAGTGGAAGCAAATTTTTCCATCTGAAAATCTATTTTTAAACATTCACTCTTTCTACTATTTAAAATTTATTTCTCATCTTCAATTAGGACATTTTTTAATCACGTTTGCTTCATATTATTTCAAAAGAAAATTAATAAATTCAGTATTTTCAAATACTTATGTTACAAAATAAGTATTTTCAAATACTTATGTTACAAAAATTCACATACGAGTTGGTTGTTTGGAACTAAAACAATTATTTCAAATGTTTAAAAAAAGAGTTGTTTAGAATTATAGTAGGCCCCTTGGTTGGTTTCTATAAAGTTTATTAAATTCATATTATGTGATACTAGATTCTTAAAATGGCTGTTGTTTTTTACAACACTGATAACAAAATAAAGAACTTCCTAGAGAGAAATTAAAAAAAATATTTATGCTGGTTTTGTGTATTATTGTGAAAAAGGACTTAAAATGAACAAAATTTTATTTAGGATGAGAGATCACCAGGAGGTTTTATACTTAATGATAAGAATAAAAGCAGTAACAATGGCAATGGTATTAGTCTTGTACCTAATTTCTCTATATATCTATGTATATATACATTTTTAACACAGAAAGATACATTTTGGTTTATTATTTTAGTATTTTCCATACAGATTAATAGACTACAAAAATAAAGATATTCCTTTTATATCTGGACAAGTTTTAGATGTCAGAAAGATGGGAAATAGATTATACATTATAAATAGATTATAAAAGTATGTTTTATATAAATGAAGTTTTGATTAAGAAATAAGGATTTTTGCTCACTTTTTTGTGCTATAAGAAGCCATTAAGTTCTTATCCCTTTCCATTCCCTGGGCCTCCTAGTCAATTTTTTAATTCATATCGACATATTGGATTATTTGTTGCTGCCAGTGAACTGAGTTTGATGAGTTACTGCATCCATCATTGTTGGCAACACAGAAAATCAATCTAATAAGTAATTACAGATAGCCCACGTCATCTCTGAGAAGGCTCACAATCTGATGATGAAGACTGCATCCCAGTAATAACAGCCCAGGACACCCCTGCAGGGCAGCAGTCTCACAGAGTCACCACAGCGCAGTTCACTGAAGCTTGTGTCTCTAGGCTGCTGCTGAGTTGGCCATGGAATTCTGCTGCTAAAATGACTGCCACTCCACACCCAGGTGTCAACAAACCTTTGTGGGTGAAGCATAAAGTCCCTTGCCCCTACCCTAGCAACAAGAGAGGCTGGAAAAGTGGAGACTAGCAATATGGGAAATTCTCTGTAAGAATTTATAAGGTAGGATGTCACTACAAAGAATTACAAATATCCTCTTGAAGTAGCAAATTTCTTTGAATACAGGTTAATTAAAGCTTTTTCTGTCAAGTAAAGAAGAAATTTTCTGTTTATTTAATTACTTTTACTCTTACAAAAATAGTGTTTTACACACACATGTAATTATATTCACTAATTTGTGGTGCTGTAGAAGACTCGTGAGAGTCCAATGGACTGCAAGGGATCAAACCAGTCAATCCTAAAGACAAGTAACACTGAATATTCATTAGAAGGACTGATGCTGAAGCTGAAGCTCCAATACTTTGGCCACCTGATTCGAAGAGCCAACTCATTGGAAAAGACCCTGATGCTGGGAAAGATTGAAACCCAAAAAGAAGGGGGCAGCAGAGGATGGTATGGTTAGACAGCACCATTGACTCAATGGACAGGCATCTGAGCAAACTCCAGGAGAGAGGAGACTGCCATGCTGCATTCCATAGGGTTGCTAAGGGTTGGATGCAACTTAGCGTCTGAACAACAACAACAAATCTACTGTGTACTGATTGGAAACATCATAAATAAGAATATATTAATATTCAGTTCAGTTCAGTTGTCGCTCAGTTGTGTCTGACTCTACGACCCCATGGACTGCAGCATGCCAGGCCTCCCTGTCCATCACCAACTCCAGGAGCTTATTCAAACTCATGTCCATTAAGCCAGTGATGTCATCCAATGATCTCATTCTCTGTCATCCCTTTCTCCTACCACCTTCAACCTTGCCCAGCATCAGGGTCTTTTCAAATGAGTCAGTTCTTCGCATCAGGCGACCAAAGTATTGGAGTTTCAGCTTCAACATCAGTCCTTCCAATGAATATTCAGGACTGATTTCCTTTAGGATGGACTGGTTGGATCTCCTTGCAGTCCAAGGGACTCTCAAGAGCTTTCTCCAACACCACAGTTCAAAAGCATCAATTCTTTGGTGCTCAGCTTTCTTTATAGCCCAACTCTCACACCCATACCTTACTACTGGAAAAACCAAAGCTTTGATTAGATTGACCTTTGTTAGCAAAGTAATGTCTCTGCTTTTTAATATGCTGTCTATGTTGGTCATAACTTTTCTTCCAAGAAGCAAGCGTGTTTTAATTTCATGGCTGCAGTCACCATCTGCAGTGATTTTGGAGCCCAAAATAATAAAGTCTGTCACTGTTTCCACTGTTTCCCCATCTATTTACCATGAAGAACGTTCAAGTTACATCCACTTTATTGGTTGGTTCCTATTTTGCATGGTAGACTAGGAGAGACCAAAGATTGAAAAATCTTTATCTTGAGTAGAGATATAAAAAACTGGAGGAATTAGAACAAAACAAAGATATAAGGAAAGTACCAGAAGGACATGAAAACTACACAATGGAGTAAGATAAAAATTATGAAAGACTTAACACATTCCCAACTTGGTAAAATGGAAGAATGACAAGGTGATTGGCATAAATGGTAATATAAAGAAACTGAGATAAACTATTTAAATTCTTACTAAATGACTTTCTCTGACAGAACCTACCAGGAAGCAGCAAAGCATTTAATAACTTAAATGTCTTTCCCCCTGACCTTTATGATAGCATTCCTAAAAGGAGTCAGGAATGCTGGATCTCATTCAAATTGATGGTGTAGGTGTCTGGGTGAGGTGGTGTATGAGGTATTCACAGTTAGCACCCCTGTCATCTCCTCCCCAAGAACACCTGTCTCCTTTTGTCTTAGGAGGTATACAGAATCTCTCACAGAGCAAGAGGTTGCCCCTTTTTATATGGGGCCTTAATATCAAAAGCCTTTAATTGGTGAAGACTGGAAGATTTGAAAGTACATATTATGTGACAGAACAATTTTCTCCTTGCCTCCCACATAATATTTTTCACTGCCAAGATAAAAATCCTTTAAGCTGTGGTTTGAGAAGAGTAGTGTCTGGCAAGAAAGCATGTGTTTCAGGACTGTGGGGTGGGGTGGGGTTGTAGATTTGAATGGCCAAGGCTGAGGATATTATTTTCAGAGTATTGTGAGAATATGAGAGCCAAGAATGCTTAGTCCCAGCTCTTGTCTGGGTTGTGGGATGTAAGGCAGGAATAACATGGTTGTTTGAACTGCCAAGGGAAAAAGAAAAATTAATGCACCAACCCCAAATATTCTGCAGCCTACCATCAGAGGAGAGAAAATCCTACAGTTTCTTTACCCGTGGGGAGGCAGAAGTTAGCCAAAAGTGTTAGAAATAGTTATCTATATGAGTCTCAGAATTAATGAATTCTTGCTAATTTAAGACAGTTTTAATTTTCTTTCCTCTCAAAAATACTTACTTAACCATGGAGTTCTTTTAACTCTTGTGGTATCATGCACATCATAGAATAGATATTATGCATTGTTTACCTTATTGAAATGAAAATCTCTGAGAAGTAAAGTGTCAGTTCCTCAGCAAGATAGTCGTACTATATGGAATTTTCTAGACAATCAATACACATTACAGTGTTCTAGTGCCCAAAGTAGTGAATATTCTTTTCTGAAGTAAACTAGTGATGTTTTCCTTTGGGGCTCAGTCCACCCATCCTATAATCTTCGGCAATTTCATATTTTCAACTACTTTTTCCATTCAGTTTTTTCATTGCTAGGTTTTTATTATAGGATCTACTATAACAGTCTTCTATTTTCCTTATTTTTCTTCTTTTCTGTCTCAATATTTGCTTACCTTTACATATATAAAATTTCCCAAATTCTACTAGTCTTAAATTTCTCCATGTTAACTATATAATTATTCTCTCAATCACAGTTTGTTTATTAAAGACCTGCTTACATTTAAACCAACAAACTTGCTTTACCTCATTGCTCTATTGTTGCCTTTCAAATCCATTTCTGAAAACAAGCTTCCTTCTAGAAACTACAGTAGTTCCCCCATATCTGCTGAGGATACTTCCCAGGACCCCCAGTGAATGCTTGAAACCATGGATATGGTCAAACTGGTTTTTATACTGTGTTTTCCCTATGTCTATGATAACGTTTCCCTGGAGGCACTAATTAAAGAACCCACCTGCCAATGCAGGAGACATGGGAGACCCGCGTTAGATCCCTGGGTCAGGAATATCCCCTGGAGGAGGACATGGCAATCCACTCCAGTATTCTTGCCTGGAAAATTCCAGGAGCCTGGTGGGCCACAGTCCAAAGGACAGCAAAGAGACATGACTGAAGTGACTCGGCACACACATGATAAAGTTTATATACATACCTGTGATATATAACTATCATACACCTGTGATAAAGTTTAATTTATAAATTTTTGTTATTGTTCAGTTGCTAATCATGTCCGACTCTGCAACCCAACGGACTGCAGCATTAGGTGCAACAAAAGACTAACAACTAATAAAAATAGAACAGTGATAGCAATATGCTGTAATGATAGTTATGTGAATGTTGTCTTTCTCTTCCAAAATATCTTATTGTTTAAATTTAATGCCTTTTCAATCTTTAAACACTTACAACACTGCAGCTACAACTTTTGCAAATTTTTTTCCTTCATAATTTTATGTGAATGAAGGAGATCTATTCTTATGTAGAGACGAACAACCTCAGAATATAATTTTTTCTTTCCTTATTAAGAGGAAAACTTTTACCTTTGCCCTTTACAGCCTGTCTCTGACATCTCTGAATTGCCAACATCACTTTTCTTGAGCTTTGGGGCCACTATGAAGTAAAATAAGGGTCTCTTGAACCCAAGCACTGAGATACCATGACAGGCAATCTGATAACAAAGGCAGCTACCAAGTGACTAATCGGAGTGATTCAGGGATTAAGGGGTGACTCACTTCCTGGGTGGAGCCAAATGAAGCTACAGGAGATTTCATCATGGTACTCAGAATGGTGTGCTGTTCAAATCTTACAAATTGTCTATTTCTGGAGTTTCCTATTTAATATTTTCAGACTGTGATTGAATACAGGCAATTCAACCACAGAAAGTGAAACCATGGATAAGCGTGGACTACTGTACATTATCACTTGCTTTTTCTCTCCCTCTAAGAACACCTCCACTTTAAGGTTCATTCTTTAAGATTTGTGCACTTGTATATATCACTCATGAGTCACTTCCTAAATGCTGTCAACCAAGGTTTCTCAGCCTCAATAGAAGAGCCAATTTGGGGCTAGATAATTCAATGCTGTGGGAAGGGGCTGTTCTTGTACCTTGGATGTTTTACAGTATCCCCAATCTCTACCCATGAGATACAAGTAGCTTCTCCTCTCCCAAGCTGTGAAAATGAAAATTACTTTTAGATGTTGCTAAATGTTCTCTGGGGGATTAAGTTGTCCTTGGTGGGAATCACTGCTCAAAACAATAATAGTCTTTTGAAAAAACAAGTTCACTGCATTTGTATAGCTCCGAATATTTTCTGAGGCTTTTTTTTATTATTATTATACATACAAGTTATAATAATGTAAGGTATTTACTCCCTAAAATTATCCCCTAACTCTGTATTGTATATTATTAGGATTTTATAGATGAGAGATTCAAGGACATAAAATTCAGTAGATGGCTAGCCTTATGCTGCTTGTATCATTCAATGGTGTAGGCTGCTGCTGCTTACTCGTTTTAGTCGTGTTTGACTCTATGTGAGCCTGTGGACTATAACCCGCCAGGCTCCTCCATCCACGGACTTCTTCAAGCAAGAGTACCAGAGTGGGTTGCTATGTCCTCCTCCAGGGGATATTCCCGACCCAGGGTTATGAACCCAGGTCTCCTGCATTGCAGACAGATTTTTTATAACTGAGCCACCAGGGAAGCCCTCAATAGTGTATGAAAATGGGCTTCCTTAGTAGCTCAGTTGGTAAAGAATCTGCCTGCAATGCAGACAACCTGTGTTTGATCCCTGGGTGGGGAAGATCCCCGGAGAAGGAAACGGCAACCCACTCCAGTATTCTTGACTGGGAATCCATGGACAGAGGAGCCTGGCGGGCTACAGTCCATGGGATCACAGTGTCTATGTAAATCACTTCTGACTTAGTCACAGTCTTCTTTATGAGATATTCTATTATTAAACTCTTGAATTACAAGTGTGCTCTTGGTAGTTACTGTTTCCTTCTTTAAATAGATTGTAAAAATTTGAAGGAACTATTCATTGCATAGAAACTATTGAATATCTCAGCAGAAACCTTATATACGCATTCACTTAATGTTAAAGGAAATGGTTTTGTATAATAGCTTAGTCTGTTACGTATACTAACTGCTCAGCCACCACTTAATGAAATATTTAAAGAGTACTAATGAGCATCCTTAAGGACATGTGTGAATTAAACAACATTTTCCTTTGTCAGCAGTTGCATTTCAGGCATTTTCCTCTGCTTCTTTGTTCTTAGGCGATCTAAATCATCCTCCGGATTAAAGGGTGCATTCAGAACCCTCTGTCAAAACTTCTCATTCACTCCTGCTTACACTGAGTTTCCATGTTTCACAAAAATTTACTTTTATCTGAAATTCATTAAATGTTAATTTCACTTGAATAGCTAAACTTAAAAATTTGAAAGGAGTGAGTGATCAGATATTGTGATGAGGTTACTACTGAGTTAATCGTTTAATGGTTTTAGGATATTTGAGAGGTGAAAGAGAACCTATTTTCAACCAAAGTAAGAAATTGTTTTTCCTACATTTCTTCAAAGTAGCTTTAGAAAAAAAAAAAAAAGGAAAATTAGATTACATCAAAAGGAAAAAAAAAGTTATTAAACTAAATGGTTTAGTTAGAATCATTGAAAAAGAGCAGATAAAAAGAATGAGGTAGCTGACTGTAAGAGAGAAATGAATTGGTATAGAGATGATTTTGAACTTTAATACACTGATCATGAGAATGATGACATTAGATAGAAGATGCTTGTAAAAATTAATTTACTTTGGAATGAACACCATCAAATTAATTTTTAAACAGCATCAAGATTAGTTTATATCTAAAGGTGGATACATGTGAGTAGTGGAGAGACATTGAGAAGAACATCCCCAAATGCATGATTCTTTCAAAACCATTAGTACATGACATAAATATAATAAAATGTGTGAGCAGGGGGAAATAAAAATGGAAAAAAAGAATTTCTTATTGCTCGAAGGGTTTCACGTCTGTCAGAAAGAATAAAAAATTAGATGAATTAAATCATAGTTATGGGAATTCATTAGGAACAATTGAAAATTAAAAGTTAAAAAGTCTATTTCTATCTAAAATGTTTCTGAATATATTCAGTTTCTGACAGAGGAGGACTTTAATTATTCTGTTGTGTCACTCATAGGGACCAGAGTATATTCTAAGATGATTGATTGCAGCTGGATTTAAGAGTAATTCTCATTTTCCCTGTTTCAGACACCATGCTAAATCTAGGAAACAGACACAATTGTTTGTAACAGAATATTCATCAACATAGACTGACTTAGAGTTTGATGAGGGATCAAGGGATTTATTCAACTTCCATCTTACTGAAGAAGATGTTCTTGAATATGTCATCTACAGAAAATTAACCTATGGTGATTGTGCTGAAATATTTTGAATATTCTGTGACCTTAAAAAAAAATCCAAAGATAGACATGAAGAATTGCCTGAATGAATAAGTGAAATGATGGATTATGGAGATTGTTAGTTAACTGAAGGCGAGGAAACAGTAATGGAAAGATCTCGAGTTAGGTCAGGTATTTCAAAAAGTCATGGCGGGACTTAAGAAAAGTTAAGTTCTCCCACAATAAGTTTCTTGATATTATATTCTACATTCTAAACACTGAATCTTTTTTTTTTCCTGGAAGTAAATTAAAATGTACATAGTCCTCACTACTCCAGTAATGTTTCTTAACCTGTCTTAAGCATTTAGTACTAAATATCTATAGCATGGGACTTCTCTGGTAGCTCAGCAGTAAAGAATCTGCCTGTAATGCAAGAGACATGGGTTGGATCACTGGGTCTGGAAGACCCCCTGGAGGAGGGCAGGGCAACCCACTCCAGTCTTCCTGCCAGGAGAATCCTATGGACACAGGAGCCTGGCAGGCTACAGTTCAGAGTTGCAAAGAGTTGGACACAACTGAAGTGACTTAGCACACATGCATACTATACAGCATTGCTATGTTTTAGGGGGGAATTTCAAATACTGGAAAAAATGGACTCACTTTTTTGATGCTAACAGGGCTAGGATGTGGCTAAACACTTTTTTTTTTTTTAAGTGATAATGATGAAAATGCATGTCCCAAGCTTTCTTATCATTGAGGTCGTTTCCTAAAAACACTATTGCTGAACTCATTTAAAATTTGACTAAGCACTAAGAATAAGTCACACCAAATAATCCTTCCCTAATGAATTGAGTAAGATGGGTTGATGGGCTTTTAACAATTTTAATTTCTATAATTCTATGACTTCAATTAGTGTACCAAAACCCTCAAAAGCAATGCAATGATGAATCAACACAAATTAACAATAATGAAAATGGAACATTTTCTTTATTATGCATTTAAGAAGGGGACTTTCTAAGGTGATTGTACTAAGGACATGTAAGGTTATTCAGTGTAGCCAATGTTTCCCATCCTTACGGCCAAGGTTTTAACAGCATTTTATTTCCCTACCCCTGCATATGACATTTTTAGTTAGCTATCTGGATAATGCCCAGAAATGCTGAGGACTTTAAAGAGGTTATTCAAGAGCCTTATAAAGAGGTTATAATTATAGCTCTTGAAGCTAACAGTTTGTAATTTTAAGGTCACAATTGCATTCATTTTAAAGCATACAGTTCTCATTTGCAAAGCAGGGCTCATGATGAGCACAGGAAGACAATTTTGCTCTATCTGCATATGTCAAGAGAGAAGATTGCCTTGATCTAAATATTTGGAGATTCAAACAGATGACTTTAATTTATAATGCATATCTTATAAGCCTGCTCTAGTTTGCTTAGATGGTTACTTATAAATGAAAACAAACAAGGAGTAGCAAAAAATAAACAAATGGCCTGATAGTATACGTAGTGAAACTTTGGGGAATACTTTTCCCCACAAAACTTATGTGCTTAGACAGCCTTGTAACAACAACCACCCAAATAGTTTAATGATGTTTCAGTGTATTTGCTAAAAAAAATGTTTCACAAGTTTAATCAAGCAAATGTTTAAAAAAGTATCTTCTGAGTTTATAGAATATATTTATTCTCAAAAAGCATGAGAATAAGAACAAGCAGAGTGGCCGGAAGTTTGGATGTGCTTAGCATGGCAACCCACTCCAGTACTCTTGCCTGGAAAATTCCATGGACAGAAGAGTCTGGTAGGCTGCAGTCCATGGGGTCGCAAAGAGTTGGATACGACTGAGAGACTTCACTTTAACTTTTCACTTTCATGCATTGGAGAAGGAAATGGCATCCCACTCCAGTTTTCTTGCCTGGAGAATTCTAGGGACGGTGGAGCCTGGTGGACTGCCGTCTATGGGGTTGCACAGAGTTGGACACGACTGAAGCGACTTAGCAGCAGCAGCAGCAGCACATACTTATAAAATAAACAAAATTACTAAGAAGGATCAGATATGTAAATATGAATAAAAATAATATAAATATTTATATATAATTTGGCCACCTGATGTAAAGAACTGATGCTAGGAAAGATTGAAGGCAGGAGGAGAAGGGGATGACAGAGGATGAGATGGTTGGATGGCATCACTGACAGACATGAGTTTGACTAGGCTCCAGGAGTTGGTGACGGACAGGGAAGCCTGGCATGCTGCAGTCCATGGGGTCACAAAGAGTTGGACACGACTGAGCAACTGAACTGAACTGATATGCCTATATCATAGCACAAATATATTTACTACACATTATATCTAGAGATAAGAACATAGTTTATAAAAATTCCTCAGTGCTATAATATCTTAATAAATGGTGTTTTCATAATAAATTTACAATATGGCATAGCAAGAGAAGGGTAGAATAGGACCATTGGTGTCAGTACCCTCTTAATTTGTTGTCCCTAGAAATGCCCTTTTCACCCTAAATTTGTATATTCCCCTCAACCTCAACAAAACCTGGCAATTTGCTGGACGCTTTATTTAGAAGGCTCTTCGGCAGGCATCAGATGGCTAAGCAAAGCGTATATCACGTTTGTATTCCTTATACAGAGGAATTTAAGCAATAAAGTATGTATAAAAATAAAAAGAAAAATTTAACATTTTATGGCACAGAGGATTCAAACTTGAGATGTGTTTTGATAAAATCAGTTTTCTACACCATCAGTAGTATTTGGAAACCCAGAGAAACAGTACCATTTGTAGCCTGGCATTCTAGGAACTTGACTAACTGACTCATAATCTACTCCTCTACCTGGGTCTTTACAAAGAAGCAAAAGTTTAGATGTGTTCTATATGCAGAGGACAATAGTTATGGTCAGAAATTGGATGTGATGATGAAAATGCTACAAGCAATCTTACCTTATTTCAAAGAAATTGAAAGAAAGTGTTAGTCGCTCAGTCCTGTCTGATTCTATGTGACCCCATGGACTGTAGCCCACCAGGCTCCTCTGTCCATGGGATTTACCAGATAAAAATACTGGAGTAGTTAGCCATTCCCTTCTCCAAGGGCTCTTCCCAACCCAGGGATCCAATCCAGGTCTCCTGCATTGCAGGCAGATTCTTTACTGGCTGAGCCACCAGGGAAGCCCATTTTTAGTATAGAAATGGGATTAAATCCTAGTATGTCTGAATCTACAGCCAATGCTCTTAAAAGGGATATTCTATGGATTCCAAATAGCATTAAGAAATAGCAAGTATTGTCATCTAAATCTGCTAGAAAGAAAGGCCTCAGATAAACTATTCAGAATAAATACTATTTCTCAAAATACAGAACAGGTTTATAGCTAAAAATCCTACACAGCTAGCTTTCATATTCAGTTAACTAAATATGCACTTCCCCCCCCCCACTCAACTTGTGTTGAAAAGTTCAACAGAATTTATCTGCCTTAATGTTGGATGTATTTTTTTATATGGCTAACATATTTGCTGTAACTTCTTTGAAAATTATTTGGGTTTAAATATTTCAACTGTGACCTGTTATCTAGATTTGACCAATCAAACTTGAGATAATGTGCATCCTATATTATTTGGTGAGGAAAATCCTGAACCTAACTACATGTGTTCTTACATGATTATCATTTGTTATTTCTTTTTTGTTGTTATTTAGTTGCTCAGTCATGTCTCACTCTTTAATGACCCTATGGACTGTAGCCCACCAGACTCCTCTGTCCATGGGATTTTCCAGACAAGAAGGCTGAAGTGGGTTGCCATTTTCTTCTCTCATGGTCCTTCCTGACCCAGGGATTGAACCCAGGTCTCCTGTACTGCAGAAACCTCCTGGTTAGAGTATTTATTAAATTCTTTTGTGCTTGAGACTCTGTTAGATTCTGAATATATGTTGGCAAATAAAATATTTTTACTGGGGGGAATTATACATGTATAACAGATACATATGAATTATTGTTATGAAAAATAATATGAAAAAGATTTAAAAATTTATCAATAATTTAGAATCGTAAAGCAGACTTACCAAATCACAAAGGAGGTCAGATGATAGAAATCTGAGAAAGTTACATTTCATCCTCTATTGAAAGATGAGGAGAAGCTATTATATCAGGAACCATAGGTTGGGGATTGGAATATATACACTACTGTGCATAAAATAGATAACTAACGAGAACGAACTGTATAACACCGGGAACTCTACTCAAACCTCTGTGGTGACCTAAATGAGAAGGAAATTCAAGGAAGAGCAGATACATGTATATGTGTGGCCGATTCACTTTGCTGGATAGCAGAAACTAACACAACATTGTAAACCAATTATACTTCAATTAAAAATTAAAAAAGAACTATAGAGAGCGGATTTCAAGTAGAAGTTAACATGCTTTGGAATATCTTGAGGTGGGAAAACCTTCCAGGCAAATGAAAGAAGCTCAGTGTGACTATAGTAGGATGGATCTAGAGACATGCACTGATATTAGATAATGGCCAGACCTGTGGGGCTTTATATTAGATACAGGATATAACATTAATCATTAATGTTTAATTAAACATTAAACATTAATCATTTAACACATGTCTTTTTTTATTTTTTAAATTTTTTTAGCTCCTTTCACTTCAGGATTTTATTTTTTTCATTTATTTTTATTAGTTGGAGGCTAATTACTTTACAATATTGTAGTGGTTTTTGCCATACATTGACATGAATCAGTCATGGATTTACATGTGTTCCCCATCCCTATCCCCCCTCCCACCTCCCTCCCCATCTCATCCCTCTGGGTCTTCCCAGTGCATCAGCCCTGAGCACTTGTCTCATGCATCCAACCTGGGCTGGTGATCTGTTTCACCCTTGATAGTATACTTGTTTCAATGCTATTCTCTCAGAACATCCCACCCCCGCCTTCTCCCACAGAGTCCAAAAGTCTGTTCTATACATCTGTGTCTCTTTTTCTGTTTTGCATATAGGGTTATCGTTACCATCTTTTAAAATTCCATATATATGCATTAGTATACTGTATTGGTGTTCTTTTAATTTCATGGCTGCAATCACCATCTGCAGGGATTTTTGAGCCTCCCAAAATAAAGTCTGTCACTGTTTCCATTGTTTTCCCATCTATTTCCCAAGAAGTGATGTGACCAGATGCCATGATCTTAGTTTTCTGAATGTTAAGTTTTAAGCCAGCTTTTTTACTCTTTCACTTTCATCAAGAACTGTTTAGCTCTTCACTTTCTGCCATAAGGGGGGTATTATCTGCGTATCTGAGGTTATTGATATTTCTCCTTCAATCTTGATTCCAGTGTGTGCTTCATCCAGCCCAGCATTTCACATGATGTACTCTGCATATGTTAAATAATCAGGGTGACAATATACATTCTTGATGAACTCCTTTCCCGATTTGGAACCTGTCTGTTGTTCCATGTCCAGTTCTAACTGTTGCTTCTTGACCTGCATATGTGATGAGTAGCCCACAGGAAAAGGGAATGCTTGGAATCACAAGCTCTAGTAGAAGTGACATGGTGAATAAATTCCTGCCGGGAAATTACTTCTTTCAATGTATGTGATTATTGGAGCAGAAGCAAGAGGAGATGTGAGTGATAAATTATCAAACTATAATATAGCCCAGGGGAATAGCAACAGTGACTATAATGAGGAGGCTGGCAATGCAGCATGGAGAAATGGATAATTTTGATATATTTACTAAGGAGGTAAAGGGGGCTTCCCCAGTGACTCATTGTTAAAGAATCTGCTGCAATGCAGAAGATTCAGGAGACATGAGTTTGATCCCTCAGTCAGGAAGATATCCTGGAGGAGAGCATGGCAACTCAATCCAGTATTCTTCCCTGGAGAATCCCACACACAGAGGTGCCTAGCGGCTACAGTCCACAGAACTGCAAAGAGTTGGACACAGCTGAAGCAACTGAGCACACACACAAGAGGAGGAAAAAAGTCTGACTTATTGATTCATGTTGAATGTAACCAAGAGAGGACAGCTATAAAGAAATGGTCTCATGAAAACAATAATAAATCTGTTGCTACTGAGACTGTCAGAAATCAAAGCCTCAAAATTGATGAGCATGGCTGGCTCAAGCACTTAAAAGCTTCTAGAGCTCTTCCCCTAACTCTAAGGCTCCCATGCTATGATGAGTTCACCATGAAGTGTGTTGGATTGACACTAAGTTGCCTGCCAACTTCAAGAAAATTTCTGTGTAAGAGGTCACTGTATAGCAACACAAAATCCACAACCAAGAAGCATAGCCCTCAAGTATTAATTTGGTTCTGAGAAATCTAAGGTTTATCTAAATTAATAGAATCCTGAAGTTTCAAAGAATTGAGCACACCATCTTTCCAGAGTAATCACTTACTTTATATTTAAGAACTGTGGTCCAGGAAGCTGTGTAGGTATCTATAAAAATGGTCAAAATCTTACTCAAATCTTACTAGAATTCCAATGGCCATTATGGGGAATGTTCTAACTAGATAAGATGCAGAAGCATCTAAAACCCTTCAAAATTCTGAAATAGCTTTATTGAAGATTGAACAGGTAATGAAAAATTAAAGACAGGAGGAACCCAGTGCAACTCTGTAATACTGGCATGGCTCCTCTGACTCCCCTCTGTCCTCCTTTACCTGAGAGCTTAGAGTACTAATCATCTCTCTAAATTGCTTTTCTACTCTAAATAAACCACAAAACCATCAACAAAAGTCCACCAAGTTAGTGGCCTTACTGACACCCCCAGGTCCAACCTTCCAAGGAGAGTGCCCCTGTGGGCTCTTTCCAGGGTCAACAGGACACCAAGGGATTCTCCAACTCAAGTGCCACCAGCCATTCCCTTCAAGGGCCAAGGGAAAATTAAAATGAAGGGGAAACCTTTCCAAATTCTGATCGATACTGGAGCTACATGCTCTACTTTAAACCCCACTTACTCAGGATTCTGGGGAAAAGGACAGGAGCTAGTGAAGAGTGAAATTCTTATCAGAGTAGTTGCGGGTCTCTGTCTGCAGTGCTCAATCAAGTGCATAAAATGGAACTGCGCATTGTCTGTTCCTTTACAAATTCTGGCCCAGTAGTTATTGATCCTTTCTCTCCCAAAATATACAGCTATTGCCTTCTCGTCTGTTTTGTTTTGTATCCTGAGAACCTGGCTTGGCAATCATGAGGTTAGGGGCCTCAAAATGATAGGCAGACAGAAGTGAGGCTCCCACTTCATTTTCTGCAGCTCAGGTCCTGTCAGGGTTGCCAGCTTTCAGAGGAATTGTCTGAGCCTTTCTTTCCTTTGCTTGCCTTTGGGAGAGGCTGTGGATCTTGCACGGGCTTTTTACACCTTCTCTGGGTACTCCTATTGTATCAAAATGTTACTGAAATGCAAGTCCACGTGCCTGAAGCACAGTCAGGCCAAACAATACCAAAATGTCAGAGTGTAGAGCAGAGAAAGGTTTATTGAGAGCCAACCAAAGAGATGGGTAACACATGTCTTAAAAACCCCAGGCTCCCCAAAAGCTCTTGGCAATGCCCTTTTCTAGGAATGGTGAGGGAGGGGTGTGGTGAGTTGTTGCAAACTTCTTGGTTTCAGAGCCTTTGTTCTTCAGTCAGGTCATGGTCAGGTAACCATGTTCCTATAAATCTCTATCAAATAAGTATTTTTCTCCATCTGATAAGAAAGAGTAAGTTCCCAAGGCTCAACCAGACCCTCCGAGGTCCAAGTCCTGCTGAGAGGAGGCAAAGCTCAGTTTGCGGCTCCCTCAGGGCCGGGTCCCCAGAAATCCTGTCCAGCTGTCATCCGTGAAGTAGCCAGGCGTCCAAGAGCCAACTGGCCCTCAGGTTTCTAAGACTGCCCTGACAGCGGTATCCCAGGCCCCACAGACTGCATCTGCTGCCATTAAGCCACGGAGGCGGGGGAAAGCAGGAGAGGGTTATTGCTTCCTCAAGGCCTTGAGCCCGGTCAGTGAGCCACCTTGGGGAAGGCTCTGCAGCCCTTGAGGACACAGCCCTCCGCCCGGGTCTGTGAGCTCACCTGCTGGGCCAAGGCTGGAGGGCCGGGGGACGAAGGCCGGGATCCACTTCTTACCTCATTCTCTGCGCTAGAACCACCTTTCCACTGACGTTGGCTGTATCGCCCACTAATGGTCTCTCAGCGACAGTTGCTCGCTTGGGGGAGGGGCCTTACTACAGAGCCGGCCAATGGACGAGCAGGACAACTAACGGTCGCCCTTTGACGGTTGCTCACTTAGGGGTGGAGCCTACACTGGCACCAACCAATGGCTGAGCAGGACTACTAACTAGCCGCTGGTAACTGTTGCCTGGTAACGAGTTCAGGCTAACTGCAGCAACACAGCCGCTCTGTGTTACGCAAGGGTTTTTTTTGTTTGTTTTTTTTTAATTCGTAAGTATGACCAGGAATGCTTACTGATTGTCCTTAAGCCGAAACCTGATGGGATATTGAACAGGATTATTCTTTTTTTTTTCTTTTTTTTAAAGCAGCTGCCCTGTGGCCAGAAGTTGGCCAAATTAGAAGCAGACATTCAGAGCCAGATAGGAACTTTCTTAGGCCTTCTTCCCTATAAACTCAGAGGGAAAATAATAGACGGACAATCCTAAATTTAGAACATGGGAAGTTTTCAATTTCGTCTTACCTAAAGATCCTCTCCCTGATACAAAGAAGCAACTGAAGATAATATAATTGGATGGGTGTGTCAGTGCCTTGTATAGCATTCAGATTGCAGCCCAATTCTTTGAGGAATTAAAAACAACTGTTCTGTAAATTGAGTCCAACTCTTAGAAGGAAATACTGAGAGAAAGGTTATTTGGAAAGCAGATTAAAAAAAAATTTTAAAAAATGTTGCTTCGTCACCTATATTGGGCTTCCCAGGTGGCTCAGGGTAAAGAATCTGCCTGCTAAGGCAGGAGCCACCAGAGATGTGGGTTCAATCTCTGGGTTGGGAAGATCCCCTGGAGGAGGAAATGGCAACCCACTCCAGTATTCTTGCCTGCGAAATCCCATGGACAGAGGAGCCTGGGGGGCTACAGTCCATAGGGTGGCAAAGAGTCGGACACAACTGAGTGGCTAAGCACACATCACCTATCTTGTCTTCTTTCATTATTTTTAAAGAGTGATGAGGGTAAATATTTGAATAAGTAGCCACTGGACATCTTAAATGGCAAAACTGAGGGTGAAGTGATTTAACTATTCATTTTTAAAAATTAATTAATTTATTTTAATTGGAGGATAATTACAATCTTGTAGTGGTTTTTGGTATACACTGACAAGAATCAGCCATTGGTGTACCCATGTCCCCCATCCTGAACCCCCCTCCCACCTCCCTCCCCATCCCATCCCTCAGGGTCATCCCAGTGCACCAGCCCTGAGCACCCTGTCCCATGCATTGAACCTGGACTGGCGATCTGTTTCACATATGATAATTATACATGTTTCAATGCTAAGCGCAGAAAGTTACATGTGTACTCAAATTTAGAAAGAGTAGACCATGCATAATCGGCTTAACTGCTGGTTGTGCTGCTGTGCTGTGCTTAGTCGCTGAGTTGTGTCTGACTCTTTGCAACCCCATGGACTACCAGACTCCTCTGTCCATGGGGATTCTCCAGGCAAGAATACTGGAGTGGGTTGCCATGCCCTCTTCGCAACTCAGGGATCAAACCCAGGTCTCCAGCACTGCAGGCAGACTCTCTAACATCTGAGCCACCGGGAAACCCAAAAAGTGGTTTTGCCTTTTGAAGTGGGTAGTCTTTCCCTTCTCCAGGGGATCTTTTCAAACCAGGAATCGAACTGGGGTCTCCTTCATTGCAGACAGATTCTTTACCAGCTGAGCTACCAGGGAACCCCTAACTGTTGGTTACCCACCATCAATTCCAAATTCCAAGTCATGTCCTGGCATTCTGGAATCCACTTTCTAAACAAATCTTTCTCCCCTCATCTGTAATCCCAGAGGAACGTTGTACTGCACCATCTAGGGACTGGCTCCATTGATCTGAGGCTCATTTAGAATATGAAGTGACTTTATATTGCTTTGTTCTAGCTCCTAGTCTCTAAATCCAGAGGAATTAAAAATGTCACTCAATATTCAAATATAATATCTTCATGGAATTTCATTAATGACTATCTGATAATTCATTCAGCAAACACACCAAAAATTAACATCTGCTTTTGAACTTTCAATCTGTTTCCGGGTTGTAATTTTTAATTATATAGACATCTTTTAACCTTTATTCTGAAACAATGCTTATATTCATGTTATATCCATATGTCATGATACAATAACATATTCTAATATTATAGTCACTTCCATTCTTATTTTTTCTAAAATTTAATGTTATAAATCCTAATCCCTCTTCAAACAGAATGAGTTATATTTTTATTTAAAGGTGGAAAGTTCTTGTACTTAAATGAGGGCTTAGTAGACTCAAAAGGACTTTTGATTGCTGCCCATCATCTAATTAGATATTTTTAATCTTTGAATCTCACAATTTCTAGAAAACAAAATTACTTTTGAATAGGTATTCAATTTCAAAGACTTCAAGAAAATAAGAGCCAATAAAGATCTACCAGTGGATCAAAAGGAAGCTTATCATGATTAAAATATTATTTTGAGTTACTATCAGTTCATTTCAGTTTAGTCGCTCAGTCGTGTCCAACTCTTTGCGACCCCATGGACTGCAGCACACCAGGCCTCCCTGTCCATTACCAACTCCCAGAGTTTATTCAAACTCATGTCCATCAAGTCAGTGATGCTATGCAACCATCTCATCCTCTGCCGTCCCCTTCTCCTCCCGCCCTCAATCTTTCCCAGCATGAGGGTCTTTTCCAATGAGTCAGTTCTTCGCATGAGGTGGCCAAAGTATTGGAGTTTCAGCTTCAGCATCAGTCCTTCCAGTGAACATTCAGGATTGATTTCCTTTAGGATGGGCTGGTTACTATGTGGGAGATTAAACCACACTTATGATTATAGTATTAGAAACTTTCAAAGATAATGAACAAGAAAAAAATTCTTTTTTTAAAAAAAAAAGTTAATTTATTATTAAAGAATTGGAATCATTTCACTTGAAAAGAACATTTAAATGCTCTTGTAAAATAGCATTATATAAACCAAGGAAGTAAATGATCAGCAGAAGAATACCAGAATAAAGTTACTCTAATAACAATAAAACTGAAGTAACAAATTAAAGTACAATGTGACTTAAAGTAACTTGTTTGTGTCTGCCATCTTAACAGTTAATGCCTACTGTCTATGTTGTGATCTGTTAATTATTCTATAATTTATTCTTTTCTTAACTGAGCTGTGTTGTGGAATCTAGAGACAACAAAAGCTGCAAAAGTATATGAATTGCCATATCCTGAAAATCAAGCTGTATGGTTAAGAATTCCATAATTATTTATGTTTTATGGACAAAATATAAATTTGAATATTTAAGCTATAGTTTTGTTTCTATTTAAGTCTTTTTAAAATTTTTGCTTTGGTAAACTTTTATATATACAAGACCAAGATGTGAGCAATAAAGACAATGTTTAAGAAATTGTTATTTTTTGGTAACAATTCTTTGATCCTTGATGTCTTCCTTCAAATTTCTAGGCTCTCATCCCACACATCTCTCTCTCTTTTTTTTTTTTTTTTCTGAATAAAATCTCTCACAGATCTTAAACTAGCTTATATGTTGTGTCGGAGGCATTTTGGCTTTCCAAATATATTACACATCCTTAACTAACCTCTTGAACTTAACTTCAGCTCAAAGTAGTACTGTTCAAAGTAGTTGATTTTGACATTTCCTTCTAACTATTGTGGACAATTACTATTATAATTTTTAAGTTAATGGTTGGAATCTTGAACAGAGTGGAATTTTTTTTCTCTCAAGATCCTTAGGGTTACAATTATATTTGACTTGTATTCATAAGTTATAAAATTGTGCTTTGTCTCAAGAAATTTAAGTTAAATTTTTCTCAGATGTTTAGATGAGTGGAAGTTATATCATAGAATATTGAGCCCAAGAGATTCTTTCTCTACTAAGCTTATTCCCTGGATAATGCTCAAACACTTTGACTTTTTACTGTTAAGAACCAAGTGCATGTTACCTGGAGTATGACAAAAGGATTTGCTATTTCAATCTTTGCATCAAATCTCAACCTATGTCAACTTGATTCTGTAATTTTATCTTGGACCATAACAAAAAATAGGATGAACAATTATTCTATGCCATATGTTCATTCCAGGGGTTCCCAGAAGGCGATAGTGGTAAAAAAAAAAAAAAAAAACCTGCCTGCCAGTGCAGAAGACATGAGAGATGTGGGTTCGATCCCTGGGTCGGGAAGATCCTCTGGAGGAGGGCATGGCAATCCACTCCAGTATTCTTACCCAGAGAATCCCATGGATAGAGGAGCCTGGTGGGCCATAGTTCATAGGGTGGCAAAGAGTCAGACATGACTGACGTGACTTAATAGGCACAGACATTCATCTCAAAGGAGTCCTTGGTCTATTCAGTAGTTTAAGGGGGTTTTATAAACTCTTTTATGTTATCCTTTTTTTTTAAATCAATTTAACCTATCTTTTCCATTTGAGAATTAGTACCAACTATTATTTTACTGAACTAATCAATGAGAATCTCTTGTCACTGAGGCGAACTACCTCTTTATACAGATTTTATTCCTGATGAAAAAGTCAATATTCCACATATCTCTTTTTAATCTCATCAACAATCCCTAATATATTAACATAACCTTTACAAAAATACATATTATGTGAATCAACTCAGAAATCTGGATATCTTCCCCTGTTATTCTGTTTTGAAATAAACTCTAAGGTACTTGAACTGATTCTATAAAATATTTCAGCTTAATCTTATAATTGTTTACCCAGTTCTCATTATATCTCATAACAACTAGAATGTTCTTCACTAGTTAGCATCTAACTTTGTGGGACACCCATCAAGAGAGAGAACTCAGAATTTTGTTAAATATGATATTTGTCTTGTTAAACAGCAATATGTTTATGTAGTTTATGAATTTATGTGGTTTCCTTTACATTGTTGTCAAAATAGCTTGCCTGAGATCCTCGTACACATATTTGGTGTTTAAAAGTTATGTCAAGAATTTATTCTTAAATGACACAGTCAAATGGAGCAAATACTTTCAGATGAATATAAGAAGTGACATTGAGTACCTCTACCACCTTCCAGTAATTCAGATACCCATGAATCCAATTATTTAAGCTGCCCTGAGGAGAAGAAAACCTTTGAATAACTCAGAGTGATTTCTTTGCTTTAGAAATCACTCCTTTACCCTTCTAAATGCTACTTAAATCATTCTATGCCTTTAGCCTTTTAAACCTGCAGAAAGCTGAATTATCTCAAGTCTAAGGTTCTCTGATTTTATACATTCACAGGAAAGATGTGTCAATGCCCAGTACTACAAAAAAATATTGGTATTTATTTAGAAGGTTAAATAGCTTTGTCTCTGAGAGGTTAGAGGTGCAGTATTTTAACACTTGTGGCCTTTGCCAAGTGAGATTTTCAAGGGACTGTAAAGTTTCCACGACATTCTGTGTTAAAGGGAAAGAGCAGTTAGAACACACTTCCATTTCTGGAGAAAAGAATGGAAACCCACTCCAGTATTCTTGTCTGGAGAATTCCATGGACAGAGGAGCCTGACAGGCTCCAGTCCATGGGGTCACGAAGTGTTGGACATGACTGAGTGACTAATACTTTCAATTTCATTATATTTGATTTATTTTTATTTAAACATACTATGGTTTTTGCAATTAAAAATGTTTGCTCAAATTCCATAGACTGACTTTGTCAAGATTCTATTTATTTATTTTACTCTAGGTAAAGTAATTCTAATGTTTCAGTTCATTTCAGTCACTCAAACGTGTCCAACTCTTTGTGACCCCATGGACTGCAGCATGCCAGGCCTCCCTGTCCATCACCAACTCCAGGAGCCTGCTCAAACTCATGTCCATTGAGTCAGTGATGCCACCCAACCATCTCATCCTCTGTTGTTCCCTTCTCCTCCTGCCTTCAACTTTTCCAGCATCAGGGTCTTTTCCAATGAGTTGGTTTTTTGCATCAGGTGGCCAGTATTGGAATTTCAACTTTAGCATCAGTCCTTCCAATGAATATTCAGGACTGATTTCCTTTAGGATGGACTGGTTGGATCTCCTTGCAGTCCAAGGGACTCTCAAGAGTCTTCTCCAACACCGCAGTTCAAAAGCATCAATTCTTCAGCTCTCAGCTTTCTTTATAGTCCAGCTCTCACATCCATACATGACTACTGGAAAAATTGTAGCTTTGACTAGATGGACCTTTGTTGGTAAAGTAATGTCTCTGCTTTTTAATACGCTGTCTAGGTTGGTCATAGCTTTCCTTCCAAGGAGCAAGCATCTTTTAATTTCATGGCTGCAGTCACCATCTATAGTGATTTTGGAGTAAAAAAGTAAATAAATAAATTCTGTCACCATTCCCATTGTTTCCCCATCTATCTGTCATGAAATTATGAGACCAGATGCCAAGATCTTAGTTTTCTGAATGTTGAGTTGTAAGCCAACCTTCTCACTCTCCTCTTTCACTTTCATCATGAGGCTCTTTAGTTCTTCTTCACTTTCTGACATAAGGGTGGTGTCATCTGTGTATCTGAGGTTACTGATATTTCTCAATATTGAATTGCCAGGCTGGATGAAGCACAATTCTAACGTTTATATAGATAGAATTTGTAATCCAGTTTTTGCCCATGTAAAGTGAAGCCAGTAGTAGTATATTTAACTCACGATACTGTGATATTTAAATAGATTGCTAAAATTAAAGCACTTAGAACAATGCCTATTATGCAGTAAGTACTATACAGGGTTAACTTTTATCATCACCGTCATTGTCATTTTCATTTACATTGTTATGATTTTCTTACATTTTTTGAAAATAGTCCCACAAAATGAAAATGATGCTTGTCTAATTTCATAGTTATGGTATTCAAACCATATCGTTCCCTTCTTCGTCCCATCACTTCCTCCCTTTCATGTACCTCTTTTCAATTTGTCATTGTCTAGTGAGGTTTAAAAAGCAGGAAAAAGTTCAGGTAAACTATAAGATTCTTGTTTCTGTATGTTCATTGTATTTATCTTTCCCCTCAAACTCCCTCTGCTTTTTACTTATGTCTGGAAGGACCTGATATGTCTGGATTTTAAGAGAATCCAATCCATCATAGTCCTCTAGATGGACTCTAGGTGTCTATGCTTCACAGATATATTTGGAGAATGGCTTTGATGAGATCAATACCTCCTCCCTTTTGATAATCACAAATTCCAAAAAAGCCTGAAGATGCATGGGAATAAGTATATATTGAGTTGTCAAACATACCAACACATCTATCAAATTTATAGTGACATCTCTTTGTAAGATTTACCAATGAGATTTATTTTTTTTTTGCTTTTGATGCATTTCCTGTTCCAGTCTCCATTTATTGTTCCAAAATATACTATATATATGTAGTACATATAGTATGCCACACACACACACACATATATAGTTTTTATCACTCATTTGACTTTATTCACTGAATCATTTATTCATTTATTAAATAAATATCTATATCTCAGTACTATTAAAACTCCCAAAAGGAAACTGCCTAGAATTTTCAGTTATAATTTATACAAGTTCTGCAAGATCTCTATCCAAACAGGCATATTCATTGACAAAGAAGAAATAGACCTTTAATGTATTGAGGCACTAAAATTTGAGTGCTGTTTATTATAGCAGCTAGTGTTGGTCTCTTGAAAATGTGGTTTATTGTACTTACTTTAGTACAGTAAATACAACAAAACTACTTATATGACATTGACTTTGCTGTGTGGTAGATGGCAAGGTAGCTGTTAATATCAAAACCTGAAAAGATGACCATTAGGTCATCAGCAGTGTTTTATAAAACTGTCACTTCTGGACGTATGTCTACTGTTAGCATCTATAAAGCAAAAGTAGGAAGACTTTAAAAGTATGCTTATTGTTTGGTTATTATTGGTTCTATTTTAACAGAAAGAGATGAGCTTAGAGAAGAATTGGCCAGCTTACAGGCAGAAATGTAAAGGAATTGTAAGTGAACCCAGAAATTCAGAGCCTTGCTGAGTAGGAAAAGGTGACAGGTGATAAATTCTAAAAAATAAGGATTGTGATTTTAGTGACTAGGGCCCAGGAAAACATTTCAGTAAAATAAAGTGACTCAAGCAGTAGGTCAGGTTCAGAATAAGGTATTTCTTCCTATTCCTTCATATAGTCTCAAGATAATCACCACTAACTAGAGAGAGAACTAGAAAAGTAAAATAAAGCAGGAAGTACAATAAAGTAGGTTTGAGAAAAATTTCTGGGAATGAACCTTGTGCTGATTACTAGCACACAGAACTCACCAAAGTGGAGTAAATTAGATGTCTATTCTGTTTCTGAATAAATTAAACTGACATGGTCCTGAACTCAGAAACCTTTTGACTCTTCAAGGCTAAAAACTATCCTCATTATCTAAACTTCTACCTTGTCCAAGCAGGAATTAGGTTCTGAAAGCTATAAAACCCTTAAAGAGGGCATATTCTCCAATACGCATTTTAGGTGTGGCCACAAATGATAGTGGAAATCAAAGAAATTTTCAGATTGAAAGAGACTCTGAGAAAATGATCAAAGGAGTTTGTCCCAAGTATGAAGATTCAGGACACCTTCAGGCTCTCCTCCTGTATCCACTAATGAAAGGACATCTCTCCAAGGTGACCCATGTAGAAGCATTGGCTAGAACATACATTTAAGAATTTTTCTGAAAAGATAGACCTTGCTTGTATTAGCCACAGGTGTTTTTTGTTGTTGTTGTTGTTTTTGTTACCAATACATAGTGGATGACGTGATGGACTATCCTGATCCCCTTTTCCAAACCCTTTTGAGTCACTGGTTCCCCCAGCTTCTGTTTGCAGTATTTGTTGCTGACAGCTACAGATGGATCTCTTTCTGTGAACTGACTTCCAGACAAGGTAGCTGCTTCACCCAAGGCGAAACCCTGTCCACAGAGCAGCCGGTATCAAATGATCAGTCAATCAGAGATAAGCATGTCAGTTCTAACCATCTCCATTTGGACAATTCCAAAGGGTTATCCAGCTTGGGGGCACCCATGAAATCTGTTGAGGTCTCTGTGGCAACTGATGGAGAAGACTCTTGAGAGTCCCTTGGATCGTGAGGAGATCAAACCAGTCAATCCTAAAGGAAATCAATCGTGAATATTCATTGGAAGGACTGATGCTGAAGCTGTAGCTCCAATACTTTGGCCACCTGATGTGAAGAACTGACTCACTGGAAAAGACCATGATGCTGGGAAAGATTGAAGGCAGGAGGAGAAGGGGACGACAGAGGATGAGATGGTTGGATGGTATCATCGACTCAATGGACATGAGTTTGAGCAAACTCTGGGAGATAGTGAAGGACACGGAAGCCTGGCGTGCCATGGGGTGGCAAAGAGTCAAACATGACTTAGCGACTGAACAACATCAGTGGTGCCCACTGCATTAAAATTCAACTTCTCTTTTTGTCCAATCCTGATTTCCTTACTTCCTCAGAGTTGTTTTTCCCAAGTGCACATTCCAAGAAAATTACCTGAATACAAATTTCTATATCAGACTTTCTAAGGAACCCCGCTTAAAACAATAGCTCATAATTTTTGCTTCAGTTTACTCTTAGATCTTTGTTTATTATGTATTTTAAATCTACCATCATCTTGACATTTTCATTGCCACCATCCTAATCTAAACTATCATCCTAAACTATCATCCTCTTAGAATATTGCATAGCCTTTGACTTGTCTTCCTTTCTTCAGTCCTTTTAAACTTTTTATTTTCCTTCAGAAGAAAAGCAGTAACAGTCTAAGTCTTATCTTGTGATGGCCTCCACTTAAAACACATCAAAATTTTACATTTCAGTTGGAAGGAGATTTACTCTTTTTCATGGTCTAAGAAAGTTGGCATGATATGGTCCAAGCCTATCACCTTAAACTTATCTTTTCTACTCTCTTTTTCATCATGCTCCAGCCACAAGATACTGTGAAGTATCGATTGTCTGCCCCTGTGATCATGAGGCTGACCAGGAGCAATGGTTTGCATTAGCATCATGAGAAATTATCTTACTGCATATCATCAGCCGAGGAAAAGATCAAGATTCAGAATTTTAGGTAAGGTGTCTAGTAAGTGAGTACCACTTTCACACAGTCATAAAGTCATAAAAATTATAAATCGGTTTTAAGTTGGGGACCTTCTGTAATTTCTTAATGCAAACATGCATGGAACTTATATTAAGTAGTTGGATAGGATTAATAGTGAAACAATGGACTTCTTACAACAGAGAGCATGGGACTTCAGGATAGGCTGATTTCATTAATAATCTAAATAAATTGTGTAAAGAATAAAGTCGAGATTATCTGACAAGTAGTAGATGCCTGGTAAATGGTTGTTAAAGGAAAAGAGTCATTAATTGATCCCTGAGAGAATGCTTAATCTATCCTTTTCTAATTTCACCCAGAAAGCAGATAAATCTAATTGGGGTAAAATCATCAAAACAAATGAAAGAAAATTACTGGAGAAGTAAAAATTTTTAAATCCAGACAGTTTCAGGTGTGTTTGAAATAATTTGATAAAAGTGGCAGAAAAGCTCATTCAGAGTCACCCAGTGTTGTTTCAATTATTTATATTATCAGTTAATGGCATCTTCTGCTACAGTTATTTTTATTTTTGTACATTACTTGCTTCTATAGTTCATGTACTTGATTTTATCTACTTAGGTAAATAAGAGTTAATAGCAAGAGTGTGAATTTGGCCCCAATAGATAATTAGTATAATCTGTTAAGTATGAAAGCTGGGTTGGCAGGATTTGGAGGTTTTTTTTTTTTTTTTTTGGATTTGGAGTTTAAAAATGCCCATGGTATGAAGTCAACAATTTGTCATTATGGTTACAAAATGCACAGATGGACAAACACTTATTCCTCATTTTGGAATTTGTTTTTCCAAAAGAATCTTCTGTGATTATCATTCTTTTATTTGCATATTCAGAATAATAATAAAAACTAGTGACTGAAATGTTGCATGTCAACATGGTATACCATTTTCTTATTAGTATAATCAATTATTTAACAATGTGTAATTTTTATATTTCTGCCTTTAATCTCACATTTGAGATGGGTATAGAAACATGAAGGAAGGACTAACAGTATAACCAATTATAAGATTACCTTAATATATGTGTTCTTTATATACATATATAACCCTATTCTGATGTGGGAATGTTGAAGTATATTAATCTATCTTTAGAACATCATTTATTGGATATATTTTGGATGCTTGTGCACTCAGTCGTGTCTGACTCTTTACGACCCTGTGGACTGCAGCCCGCCAGGCTCATCTGTCCATGGAATTTTCCAGGCAAGAATATCAGAGCAGGTTGTCATTTCCTACTCCAGGGGATCTTCCCAACCCAGGGATTGAACCCGAATCTCTTCTGTCTCCTGCTTGGCAGGAGGATTCTCTACTCTAATCAGTACCTATAGTAGTATAAATATAGATACAACTTTATAGGTACAGCATACGTTAAAAATTACCTTTAAAAAAATAAAAATTATCTTTACAATATGTTTGAGGTGTGTTTGTTCAGAGGCTCCATATTGCTATTTCTTTAAAAAAAAAAAAAGAAACTGCATAATAAATGGTATCTTTAGTATAAGCTATCTCTAATATATAGATAGTCAAGGGTATTATCAGGTATATGAATGAAATGGAAACTTTTGCTTTATAAACCTGTTCTGAGATGTTCTCACTGAAAAGAGACACTAAGAGAGGAAGGCTGTATGAACATAACTACGTATATGTACTTGTCCAAGAGTCAGACACAACTGAGCCACTAACACTAAACACTAATATAAAATCAATGTTGCAAACCAGTGTGTGTGTGTGTGTGTGTGTGTGTGTGTGTGTTGGCAGATGGAGATGTTGAGAGGCACAGGTTATTGCTATCCTTAAAGATCTAGGATGCATTACATGGGTGGGTGATCCTTATATATCTGTGCAATTCACTTTTGTTTGACGCCAGAAGAAAAGTCTAGATGGATCACGAATGATTATAGATTACTGCAAGCTCAACCAAATAGTATTCCTGATTATAGCTACCACACTATATATGGTACCATTGCTGGAGCAAATTCACAAGGCTTCAGACACTTGGTATTATGATCATCAACTGAATGAACATATACTTTTCTATGGGCTTCCCTGGCGACTCAGATGGTAAAGAATTTGTCTGCAATGTGGGAGACCCAGGTTCGGTCCCTGGGTCAGGAAGATCCCCTGGAGAAGGGAATGGCTACCCACTCCAGTATTCTTGCCTGGAGAATTCCATGGACAGAGTAGCCTGGTAGGCTACAGTCCAAGAGGTCTCAAAGAGTCAGACATGACTGAGAGACTAACATTTTCACGTTTTAAAGTTCTTTTCTATTCCAATCAAAAGACAGGAATATGTCCTGGAATATAGACAAAGATGTTTACTCAGAGTTTTACCCAGATCTTTATCAACTCTCCTGTGTTCTAATAAAACATGAAGTGTCAAGGCCATCTGGACACTATGTAGAATTTCATATTGATTCATTACATTGATGACATCATGCTGATTATGTAGGATGAGCAAGAGGAGGCTTGTTTGCTGCAAGCTTGCTAAGACACAGGAGTTCAGAGGACAGTAGTGATCAAGAAGATTCAGATAAGTCACTTCAGTAAAGTCATCTTCATTCCAGTAGTTGGGAGTATACCAAGACCTACCCTTCAAAGAAAATCAAATTGCCAACTCCTATATCTACTGCAAAGAAGGAAGAACAACGTCTGATGGCCACTTTGGGTCTTGAAGGCACTAGAGAGACATTTTTATAGTCAGGTTGCTTTTTCCTTCTCATCCAATTTATATGTGATGTACATCAAGATATGCCATAGGTCATGTAGTAAAAAACAATAAAAAATCATTATGCTTTTGCCTATACATCAGTTACACTGTAAGAAATAAATAATTGGGAGGGGATTTACTAAAGTTGTAAGGATGTAGTGGTGCAAAAATATTTGCTAACTGAGGATATGTCTTGTCTGCAGGAACAAAAGTATAAAATATCGGGTTCCTGTTTTTTCAGTATTTGGAACTGTCTGTTTCTATAACAAGGGCTTCCCTAGTTGCTCAGTTGGTAAAGAATCTGCCTGCAATACAGGAGACCCGGGTTTGATCCCTGGATTGAAAAGATCCCCTGAAGAAGGAAATGGCAGCCCACTCCAGTATGCCATATTAATTTTTTCTTCATCCTCCATTTCCAGCTGTATTGGTGTGTCTGTGTCATTGATTTCCTGCCCATCTAGTCTGAATCTGATCTGTCTCATTGGCAAACTATCATTCACAATAGAGTCCCATTAGTTTGCTAAGTGGTGTATGGCTCTTAGTCTTAAACTGTGCCGTGGAACCCTTCTACCCTGATACCTGTAAATTAACATGATGGTTTCCTGTGTCTTGAACCTTCCCTTGCTTTCCATCGGCTATGGTAAACATCACAGTCTTTTCATCTTCAAGTGCCCAAAGAAGGACAAGTTTCTCGGTGGATTGGACCCCCAGCAACACTGGAGAAGCAGAAAACAGAGAAGTAGTGATGAAGCCTGTTTATTTTACACTTACAAGTGGTTTGAAACATTTTCCTGTAGTCCCTGAGGATATTGCTGCTGCTGCTGCTGCTAAGTCGCTTCAGTTGTGTCCGACTTGGTGTGACTCTGGACAGCAGCCCACCAGGCTCCTCTGTCCACAGGATTCTCTAGGCAAGAATACTGGAGTGGGTTGCCATTTCCTTCTCCACCTGAGAATATTATCTGTCATTAAATTTGATAATTTTGCTAACATATATCTCATATTTGATCATTCCTGGTCAATTTTAATTTGCTCTTTGTCTGAGATAATTTTGTCTTTATCTTTAATTTCTTTCCTGACTTTGATCAGCTTTCATTGATTGATTTTTCTTGTTGGTCCATTTCTGATCTTGTTTTTTTGCATATCTGATTTTACTTGTGTTGGCTTCTTTCTTCATCTTGGTACATTTGTTTGGAGGTTCTGATTCAGTCTGTGAGCTTACAATTTTCTTTTACTCCTGTTGTATTTCTTTGGAAGGTTATATGGGGTGATGTTTATCAATTAAAATGTTATGACTTATATTTCCTATTTTTCTTTTTAAAGTAGCACTGTACTGCTTTTCTTTTTAATTAAATTTTTCTTCCATTTCTACACATGTGGTAGAGAGAAGGCCCTTTATCTGATGTAGTGGTGTTCAGTCTTCTTAATAGATGCAGTTGATGGTGGTGATAAGAGAAATAAGAGGAGTTTGGGAGGTTCTTGCTTTTCTTTGATTTCTGCAGATTTCTTAATTTCCTCATTTCTTTCTTTGTTCCTTTCACTGCCACATCTTCAAGGAGCAATCTTCTCTATCTTTCTGTTCTGTCTCAGTAGCTGGGTGTCACTGAAGCTTTATCCCTCTCTTTGACAAGCCCCTTCCCCTAGTAAGTCCCACACTTTCATCATTCTCCTGCTCAGCATTGAACTCTTGGGGAATTACTAAGTCTGTTTTTGCCTGCGTCATTTATTTTCCATTCTCCTTTACATGGGCTTCCCAGGTGGCTCAGTGGTAAAGAATTCGCCTGCCAATGCAAGAGACGAAAGTTCGGTTCCTGGGTCAGGAAGAGCCCCTGGAGAAGGAAATGGCAACCCACTCCAGTATTCTTGCCTGGGAAATCCATTAACAGAAGAATCTGGTGGGCTACAGTACATGGGGTTGCAAGAGAGTTGGACAGGATTTAGCAACAAAACAGACTCATTTACATGGCTTCTCTTCAAACTTCCTTGCCCTGCTCCATATACCCACAGACTCGCAGTTTCTCAACTATCAATTTCTTATCCACTTGGTGAAAAGATGCAAACACTGTCCAAGTGCTAATAAAAATACTGTTTATAAATATCAAATATGAAAATAAATAGGTAAGCAAAATCTAAAAAGCCAGTTGGCAGTGTGGCAGGGAGATGGTTTCATAGCAGAGGTCAAGGAGAAATATAAGCTGATATGTAATGAAGTGACTGGAGACATAAGAAAAGTGGGAAAGGAAAAATTGTTTAGGAAGTAAATATCATACATTTCAATAGATTGGATATTGGAAGATGAAAATTGTTGTATTATATAATATAAGGTGATAAAGTCATAGATGTGGGTAAGACCACAGACCAGATGAGAAAAAAATCTCAAGGGAAGTATATTAAGGAATCTTACATGTAATGTCCTGAAAGAACTCAGGGAAGAACTCTGGCCTGAAGGACCTTGGGAATATCAGGGGAAACTTGAATCCTGAAAGTTTTGAGAAGAGAGTATTTCTAGAGAAAAAGCTTAATCATAAAGAATATTTTAAGATCAATTGTAGAGATTTGATTATGGACAAAGTATTATATAATTCATGGCATTATTACTAATTGTATGGAGTGTTGCAATCCTGTTTTAGCTTTGTAAGGACTTGTATGAGTTTGTATGTATAAAGAATCTTGCTGTCTAGGTCATTACAGAGCAGACAGCATGATTTTTTTATACATACATACTCACACAAATCCTTACAAAACTAAAGCAAGATTGTAGCACTCCATATAATTAGTAATATTGCTCTGTGATTACCTACATGGGTAGAATGTGGGAGTGGGTGGAGGACTCAGGAGGGAGAGGATATATGCATGTGTACAGTTGATTCCTGGTGGCCCAGAGAGTAAAGAATATACCTGCAATGTGGGAGATCCAGGTGCAGTCCCTGGGTTGGGAAGATCCCCTGGAGAAGGAAATGGCAACCCATTCTAGTATTCTTGCCTAGAGAATTCCATGGGCAGAGGAGCCTGGTGGCCTACAGTTGATGGGGTCAGAGTCGGACACGACTGAGCAACTTATACCTTGTGAATACAATAACTTTGTGAATAGCTCATTCACAACGTTTTCCAGCAGAAACTAACACAATAGCAATTCTATTCCAATAGAAAAGAATGGATTAAAACAAGGTCCTTTTCTAAAGAACAAGGGATGGGGAATACGTGTAAATCTATGGCTGATTCATATCAATGTATGACAAAACCCACTGAAATGTTGTGAAGTAATTAGCCTCCAACTAATAAAAATAAATAAATAAATAAATAAATAAATAAAATAAAACTACATACTATAAAAAAAAAAAAAGAACAAGGGATTTTATTCACTCTCCGGTAATAAAGCATAATGGAAAAGAATATGAAAAATAATATGTATAAATAATTGAGTCATTTTGCTGAAACTAACAGCATTCAGCAGAAACTAACAGAACATTATAAATCAACTATATTTCAATTTAAAAAATTGCCCCCCCCCCAAAAGAATCATGCTTAAGGATTCAACTATGGAATATCTTGGTATGAGTGCTTTAAGATATTTTAGAACATTATATTATAAAATAAACAAGTTAAATTAAGGGGATGCACTGTTATATCATACTCTGCTGTGAGTCTGAGTTGAGTGATTGTTGAATAGTGTCTTTTGCGTTCAACAATAGAGAGCTCAAGATCTGATTTGGTGGAATGATGAGAGAGAAGAGAAAGATGTTGGAGTAGGAGGGAAAAAATGAAAAGAAAAAATAACTAAAAATGACGAGTAGACATAAACTCTCAATAAAACTCTCAGCACCAAAGAAGAAAAAATAAAGGTTTTGTTCATTTTGTTGTGTTTTTAGTAAAAGAAGAAAAAAGAATCAAGCACCTTTAAGGGCTGATGGAAAGGATCCAACAGGGAAGGAGAATAATAACAAACAATGTGGTCAGTTTATTGAAAACCTCACTGGGATATAAACAGGAATTCATTTTATTTTGCCCAGGCAATGCCTGTTTTTACTAAACTATGAGGAATCTAGGTGTCCCACTGGGTCGGAGGTTACTTAATTTAGGTAACTTTCTCAGAGAGGTCCTATACATTTCCTGCCACTTTTAGTTACTATTAAACCTCAGTCCTATTCATTTCCCAAACTTCAATTACAAACTTGACAAATTCTGGCCTTTGCTTTACTCCTGGCCAAACTCATCTGTGGGCTGGTTATTGCTGCCGTCTTCTCCTCCTTCATTTAGTTCTGTTATTGCTAAGGGGCGGGAAGGCAGGAGGCATACAAGAGACAATGTCCCCTTACAGGACTCCTACATGCTATTACAGTAGTGGGGAGGCATCCTTCTAGTTGATGCTAGAGGACTGTGCTTGTATGGATGTGTCTATTTAGGTCATGTCCATGTGGTCTTGGAGTGGTATTCAACTTTCCTCGCCCTAAATATTGAGGATCCCTGTGGAGGACCAGTCAAGACTCCCCTTAACCTGCTAAAGATATGCTCTCAACCCCTCCTTGGTTGGGCATCCCATCATTTGGGCCCATGGTCACCTGTTGCTCATTGTTCTAGTCCAGGAAACGAGGTGCAACTCTGAGGTCTTCATCTGCACCCTTAGATGGTTACATAGGAGGAAGATGGCACAGCGATTGTCCTAACTTCTTCCAAGCACTTAGTCCTGAAGCCTTAAAGCTCTGCTGGCACAAGGCTGCTTGAATTCAGACATCTCCACCAAAGTAGGCTTCCATTCTTATGTTCAAGTATGCACCCAAAACTTAAGAGATCCAGGGACTAACACCCCGCATCTGTCTTACATTCAGGGACTGTCTGAAAGGAAGCTGTGCCGGACTCAGAGCCTTCCAGAACACCTTCCCGAGATCCTCTGCGGACACTCTGCTCAGGTGGTGGCGCTGGGGTGGCCATGAGCACCCCGTGGTCTGCCAGCTCTCACCACAGAACAAGACTTGTGTCTCCTCTTTTAGCAGAGGCACAGCCAGCGTTCCAGTGGTTCTCTGGGGACTTCCTTCAGTTGATTTCTGAGAAGAGTGAGGCCCTCTGCCTTGACCTGAAAGACTGCCATTGTCTCCTTCCGCTGGAAGGAAGTGGTGGAGTGAGAGTTGGAGAAATGAGTGAGTTCAACAAACCCATCCAGGGGACTGCACATGCAACTGGTTTCTTCATGGCCCTCAGTGGCTTTTCTTTCTTAACCCTGGGCCTCTTTAATTACACCCAGTGCTGTGCTGATAAACCAGTATGGGAAAAAGACTTATAGTATTTGTGGATTTTTGTGGTATATATATATATATATACCACAATAGCCTATTTCAAGCTATCAAGTTGATGTCACCAAATAGAGTTGGGGAAAGAGATGCACAATTGGCTTTAGAAGCCAGAAATTGCCAACGCTATTTTACAATTGCCTGCAGCCGTGGGACAGCAAAAATGTGCAGTTATATTACATGTCCAATGGAAAATGATTCCAATGAACAAACCAAGATGTTCCTGTACATTCAATGACACTAATATTGTGCTTGCTCGTGGGTTAGGATCTTAAAGTTTTCGATTAGCATTTCTTTACATAAAACTAAAAACAATTTGAAAATTGAACAGCAAGAGAAATATTTACCAATTTTTTTTTAAATTTTCTTGCAAGTAAAACAAAGAATTCTACCGTTGGTTAGTAGTAGTTTAACATTATCTGTGCCTGTGGTTGGCCTAACAAAGATTTATACATGCTATGTGTGTAATGGAATAGCTTTTATTGAGTTAGAATTCATATACCATACAATTCAGCCATTTAAAATGCAGTTCAATGGCTTTTAGTATATTTAAACTTGTGCACCCATCACGACAATCAATTTTAGCATATTTTCATTATATTAAAGCAAACTCTGTTCCCCTTAGTGATAACCCCAATCTCCCCATCTCCCCTAACCTTTGGCAACCACTAATCCACTTTCTGTCTCTCTATATTTTCCTATTGTGGACATTAAAAATATAAATGAAATTATACAAGATGGTCCTTTGTGACTGACTTCTTCCACTCAGCATGCTTTCAAAGCTTATACATGCTGTGGCATGTGTCAGTTCTGTTCCTTTTTAAGGCTGAATTATTATTATTCCATTGTGTGGCTATACCACATTTTATTTATCCATTTATCAGTTGATGAACATTCATCTTGTTTCAACTTTTGGCTACTATGAATAATGCACTATGAACTTTTTTTAGGGTGACATGTTTTCATTTTTTATGGGTATGTACTCAGAAGTAAAATTGGACCTATATGTTTAACTATTTGAGAAACCATTGAGATGTTTTTCAAAACAGCTGTACTATTTTGCATTCCTATCAGCAGTATGTGAGGGTTCTAATTTCTCCATGTCCTTGACGATGCATTTTGTTGTCAGTCTTTCTGAATACAGCCATCCTTCCCAGGTGGTTCAGTGGTAAAGAATCTGCTTGCCAATGCAGGAAATGCAAGAGATGAAGGTTCAATCCCTGGGTGGGGAAGATCCCCTGGAGGAGGAAATGGCAACCCACTCTAGTATTCTTGCCTGGAAAATTCCATGGACAGAGGAGTCTGGTGAGTTACAGTCCATGGGGTTGCAAAGAGCTGGACATGACTGAACAACTATGCTCACACACAGAGGGTACAAAGTGCTAGTTCATTATGGTTTTGATTTGCATTTCCCTGGTAGCTAATGAGTGTGCATGTAATTTTATATGAATGTGTGACAGCATTCATGTTATAGATGTTTCGCTTTTGACACCATCTTGTTTTTCCCTTTACATTGTTCCATTAGTCCCCTATTTCTGCCCCCAAATCCATGCCTACTCATCCTGCCCAGTGTCAGATAGCTCAGCTTTGCCTATTAGAATATATCCTTCCATATTTATTAATTGTTCATATGTCCACATAAAAGTATATATACATACATATTTGTTTATATGATTATATACAAACACATGTGTATATATGCTTTTCTGCATATTACTTTCTTTACTAAATGATTCCTAATATAAACCTCTCTAAGTCAATTGATATAGAATAAGCTCATTATTTTTAGTCTCTTCATGATGCTTCATAGTTTGAATTTACCATAATTTTCCCACACATTGCCTTGTCTATAGATGTGAGAAAGAGTATTAATTATTTTTCTTTTGCATGATACTATAATAACTATCCTTGTACATATATTTCATATACCAAAGCCCTTATACAGGCTGAGTTCCAGGAAAGTATAGCTGAATCAAAGGGCACATATTTTTAATTTTAACAGATACTGTCTTTTCTCTTCCCAAAGCTATAGCACTGTATATTTCAGATAATAATATATGAAGACATTTTTTCCTCAACAGAAAAAGCAGAGGAAATTCTTTCTCACTGTTCTTCATTTATACATTTCCCTGACAATTTTAAGCATTAATTTCTTATACAACTTTTCAGATTACTTTATCCAATTAAAAACTATTGGGGTGCTAATTAAACTTGGATCACATTCCTATATTAATTTTGAGAGAACTGACACTTTTATTATTTTAAGTCTTTCCATCAAAAAAGACACATACTTTTCCATTTGTTCAGATATGTTGAGATATTCAATATACTTTTATAATATAGTTCCTGGTCTTTCATACTAAATGTATCCTGAAGTGTTTTATATTTTTAAAGCATTTTATTGCAATGCTTTTTCTCATTTCTAGGTAATATTAAGGTATTAAGTTACACATAATATGTAACAGAACAGATATACAGATATAGATAGATATACTGCCAACACCCTCTGTGCTTAAAGATGAGATACATACATTATAGGCAGTGCAAAGATTGAGACAGAGTAAGGTAATGTTGGTAGAATGACTTAGACTAATAAAATATTTTTCTTCTTTCTCTCCATGCCATTAGACAAAGCTGATTTTTATATAACTTATGTGGACCTCCAATATAATACCACTGTATCTGAGTGGTGGTCTGTAGTATCATTATCAAGCACTAAATGCTAAAGAAAGCTTCAGAAAAATCTGAATCAGCCAAGAGAAGAAAACAGCATATGAACTTGTAGTAGAAGAAACGTCTATTTCTTAATTGCATGTCCACACAAATCCTAAATTTCGATTAAATTTTGGTGAAGGGAAATGGAATGGTTTAGATTCTGTGCGAAAAAGAGTTACTTGTTTATGCATTCATTCACTCTATCATTTATTTATTTACTGAATAATTATTGCACATCTGCTATGTGTAAGATGGAAATCCTTGCTTTCCTGCAGGGTTGTGGGAGAAACCATATACTAAACAAAGTAAAGCTTGATGATGATAAATGCTAAAAAGAAAAATAAGGCCGAGGAATGGAGTGTGGAGGAAAGGTGGGAGGAAGATTTCAGCCCAGGAGTATATAGATAGGGTTTCACCAGGGAGTCATTTGAGAAAAGACCTGGAGGATGTGAAAGAGTGAACCCTGCAGATATCATGGGATGGAGGGAATTTCAAGCAGAGGGAACAGCAAGGGTAAACATATGAGATTTTGTTTGAAAAGGTGTTTAAACTATTTATTAGTTCCATTTGGCTTTCTGTAAGACATTTTCATCTTTTAAAGGAATTACTACAGTGATTGCTTCCAGATGCTTTGATTCTAGCTTCCCTTGAAAGCTTTCTGCTTGTCGTCGGAGATTACATTAGGAAATCTGCTGTCAATACTTGTTTATTTTAACTGTATTGGAACTGGGTGCCTGGTGAATACTGAGTCTTAATCTTTATGGAGCTAAACCACATGTATTTAAAAGTTGCCACAGTTTCTGTCTTTGGAGGCAGGGAAAGAGTCGATGTATCTTTGACAGATTTCCTTTTGTTTGAGGAAAATCTCAAATTAGGGTCCCTTTTGTTGCAAAGATAGAAAAATCAGTAGCTTCATTGTTCTTACATGAAAGTTTAAGGTCACCATTAAACTGAATTTAGTGACTCAAATCAGGTTTAACAACAGACCCGTGTCTCTGAAATATTGGGGATCTATTTTTCTCTCTTAAATATGATTTTAGCTTGTGAAGAGCTTTAAATACCTTGTCTGTTACTGATAAATGTGCATGCTTTTTGTTTAAGTATTTGTCCATGACTTTGGAAGGAATGCCAGACTAAGGCAAGCAGACTTATTGGCCTATATATCCTAATAACCTCTTCTCACAGTGGGGGATAAATGAGTCAAGGAATTGATTGAGTTTGGTACAGTCACTTTCATTTATGTTTTGTTTATAACTGTTTCATGCTCTAAGGGAAGAACTGAGGATTTGCTAGAGATCTGTATGTATAGAAAATCTTAAAAATACACAATCTGGCCACAAAGGGGAAAATTTTTCTTAATCTCTGTTCTAGATAACCTCATCATATTTTCTTCCCTAGATTAAAATTCTATCTTTGGAGGATTTTTAAACAAAAATTGTGTGTTCACACACACACACACACACACACACGCATACATATATATCAGGGAGGACCTGTATCTTTTACATGTTAAAGATCTGACACAAAATAAGCCCTATAAATGTTAAAACTTCATTATGTTGTAGGAAGGGGGACCCCTTCCAGGGCCTGAAACTGGGCTCTTGTCTAACGCCTGGAAATGAATTGTCTGAGGAGATACATGTGCTGACAAAGCAAGAGATTTTATTGGGAAAGGGAAGGGCACCCGGTGGAGAGCAGGAAGGTAAGGGGACCCAAGAGAACTCCTCTATCACATGGCTGACAGTCTCGGGTTTTATGGTGATGGGACTAGTTTCTGGGTTGCCCTTAGCCAATCGTTCTGACTCAAGAGTCCTTCCTGGTGGTGCAGGCCTTGTTCAGCCAAGATGGATGCCAGAGAGAAGGATTCTGGGAGGTGGTCGGACAGGTGGTGTCTCCTTTTTCAAACTCTTCTGGTTGGTGGAGGCTTATTAGTTCCCAGTTACTTGAAAGGACCTCCTATTATAAAACAACTCATGCAAATGGTTACTATGGTGCCTGGCCAGGGCAGGCGGTTTCAATCAGTGTGCTTCCGCTAACAATTAGACCAAACACTTCAATTATTTCCTGTCTAGAACAAGAGGACTGGGGAGGAGGTGACAGCTTAAGCCTACTTGAGACTTGAGTCTCTCTCTCTATGTATATATCTATAAATATAGTAGGCTATAGGAACTAATTTCTTTCCTCCTCTTTTGTTTATTTTAACCCCAAGAATTACATTTTATCACAATACATTTTTTTTCATACTCTCTCTTCTTATGGTTTTTATCAAGATTTTTTTTCCCTGTACCTCGTATTTTCTTTTCTAGCTCTCTTTACAGATAGTAGAGTTTTCTGACAACTATTCTTCCGTGGTGTAGGGGAAAAATCTTGTATATTACCTATAAATCTGTTATCATAAATCATGAGCCCTAAACACAAGAGAGGCTGCTCTTCAATGCTATCTAAAGAGCCAAAGCTCTTCATGCTGCCTTCTGTTCTATAATCTGAATACAAGTTAAGTAAGAGTTAAAATCCACCCCTGTTTTGCTTTCCAGACTTCAAAGCCACCAGAGATCCCAATATTTATCTTTTTTAAGATTCTTTCCGAAGTGAAACAACATTGAAATCTTCCCAACTGCTCAAAAAACAAATTGTTTCCAACCTAGATTTGTCCTGAAATAAGCCATCATATGTTATCTCCAAATCAATATTTACACTGAGAATTATAGAGAAATAAGAATACAAACTTGAAGTAGAGTTTTATTTTAACCAGTTTGATTCTCTAACATAAATTCATTTCTGTTGTTTAAGGCTATGTGTCATTAAAATTAAAATGGCAACAGAGAGAGAGAGAGAGTAATCTGTTCTGCTTCTGTCAAAAGTCCTCCTTTAATGTTTCCCTCATTTTTTTTTTTTTTTCATTTGTGTTCTCTTACACTTGGGGAAAATACATTTCACAAAGAGTCCCTTTTCATATTACTCTTCTTTGAATGCCTTGGAATGTAAGCTCCTTGGAGGGAGGACCTGTATCTTTTACATGTTAAAGACCTGACACAAAATGAGCCCTAAATAAATGTTAAAACATCATTAGACCAAACACTTCAATCATTTCCTGTTTAGAACAAGAGAACTGGGGAGGTGGTGACAGCTGGAGCCTCCTTGAGACTTCAATACCTTTGGGTACCTTTGCCAAGCTATACAGCCTGAGGCCCCTTTGTTGAAGAGATAATAGAAAATATTAAATGAACTGACGGGTGACTTAAGCAAGAATAGAAATAGAAATGAAGGAAAGTGCCTATGGGGTAGAACATTTGAAAAACAGTTTGTTAGGAAGAGGGGGGAAAAGTCATACAATGGAAAATCTTTTATTTTTTTTTTCCAAATTTCTGTGAAAGGTAAACAAAATAGTTATAATTAAGTTTGAAGAGAGAATGAATGCGCATAATTTTGAACAAAGAGCAGTACTGCTGGCAAAGTGATGCTTTATGGATGAAAGCTGCTGCCTTTGGACATGAAGTAGTCAAGACTGCTAGACATGAGGACAAAAAGCCTTCCTTAAATACTGAAAGCATTAATTCTGTGAGCTGTCTGGGATGTGTAAGAAATGCATGCCTATCTGAAATAGAAATGTGAGCGATATGAGGAAATTTGTATTAAGGGAGAAAAATTATGATTCCTGCAATTGGTTAATTAGTTACAGAGCTAATCTAACAGAATTTGAGTATTGGAAGGAGTTAGAAATGGGAAAGAGTTGGCATTTTTATGTGGGAGAGGGAAATGATATTTTTGCCAGCATATATATCCTCTCTTTTTATGTGCCTTCTCTCTTGATTATTTTCCACAATGTTGCAAATTAAATATACTATATTTTCTCATAAAAACCCAACATACAATGATAATATAAGAATGAAATTTAAGAATAACAATAATCTTTAGTTCAATAGCTTTTAAATGGAGAACAATACATTAACTGATGATGTGTCTGTATGTGTCTAAGGTAAAGCCCAGTTCTGTCTCATATTATTTCCTGAAACATGTCTATTCACTCTCAATATAATGGATCTTCATCACTTTGCTCTTTCAAAAGAAAATACCTTATATTATTGTTAGGGAAAAGAAAAGCTCAGAGTCACTAGCTAGCTGAGGTTGAATATCTGTTGATAGATCAATCAAAATATCTATCTATCTCTATCAAAAAGTGTAATATTTGCTTGGGCTATTCAAAGTTTCATTTTAAGAAAACAGTACATAATTTGTATTAGAAACATGTTCGGTTCTTTAGAATTTGCTCTTTCTTACTACTTACGAGCATTCTTATTGCTTAAGGGAAAAAAAGAGTGATCACATGTTGAGTGAGAATATTTAAATTTTCATGCATAGTTTTAGTTGCAAGAAAACCATATCTGATCACAATCTGCAAATTTTTATATCCTGGCTTCAATTTTGCCACCAAATATGTGTCAGGTAATTGTGAAAATGCAGTTTTTACTTATGTATTCCCTGTAGAGTAACAACCAATCTGGCATCAACAGGAAAAGTTAATGAGAAGCGTAATTACCTAATATAAATGAATTCAGTGGTGGCTGTTTTCCGTTTGAAAATACCACCTGTTTCTGTTGGCATTTCCAGGTTTCCCAGTTATGACACACAGTTCAAAAATGAGTATTTAGATGACACCTAACTAACTCTAGCCTTAGGAACTAAGCTTGTTTTCAGTAACTTATAAGTACAATAAGAATAATACAAGTTAAAGCTAAATACTGAAAGTGAGTCTTAACTAGTAAATGAAAAGTGTATAATTTTATTGTGTCAAGATATTTTTTTAAATAAAATGTTAGGGGAAGCACACTGACTGAAACCACCCACCCTGGCCAGGCACCATAGTAACCATTTGTTTTACGACAGGAGGTCCTGGAAAGAACAGGACACTAATAAGCCTCCACCAACCAGAAGAGTTTGAAAAAGGTCAAAAGGAGACACCACCTGTCCGACCACCTCCCAGAATCCTTCTCTCTGGCATCCATCTTGGCTGAACAAGGCGTGCGCCCCCAGGAAGGACTCTGAGTCAGAATGATTGGCTAAAGACAATCCAGAAACTAATTCCATCACCATAAAACCCAAGACTGCAAGCCATGAGACAGAGCTGTTCTCCTGGGTTCCCTTACCCTCCTGCTCTCCACCTGGGCGCCCTTTCCCAATAAAATCTCTAGCTTTGTCAGTGCGTGTCTCCTCGGACAATTCATTTCTGAGTGTTAGACAAGAGCCCAGTTTCGGGCCCTGGAAGGGGTGCCCCTCCCTGCAACAAAAAGACAAATTTATAATGTAACTTAGAAGAAGAGATAAAGTCTCGTACTATGAAGTCACACGGATAATAAGCATAATAGAGAGTTTGACAAATTTCCCTTGTCAAATGAAGCTAGAATTCATATTCTTCAAGTTCCATACATTTTGTGGTATTTAAATTTTCCCTTTTTCACTTGCTAAAAGCCAGAATCTTTCATCATAATTTTCAGTATATAATAGACAGCAGCTTCTGTGAATATCGACTGGATTTTCTACTGACAGATAAGTCTAAGTGCACTTGAAATTAAAAAAAAAAAAATCTAAACTTTATTGTTACTTAGAGGGTTTTTTTTTTTTTGGTTAATAAATTGAGCAATAATGTCATTTTAATCCTTCAGTAAGATACAAAGATATTGTATTACAATTTGAGATCAGAGTAAATATCTATAGTGTTTTAATACATTTTAATAGAAAACAGTTATGAAGATAAAAAAGTCAAGCATTTCACTGAATAGAGAATTTGGCGTGAATAAAATAATGAACATTCATGGAATTCCATATATACATTTGTAATGCAGGGCATTTTCCTGTGGCTATGCTTTGATAGTCTTCTAATATTAAAATTCAACAAAGTAAATTGAGCACAACAGCAATAGTAAAATTTCACAGTTCAATTAGGTGTCTGTTTATACATTTGGCTCGTCTGCCTTTTTGAAGAAACATTTTAGCAAAGGCTATATCACGTAGGGTTTTATGTTTTAAATGAATCTGATTACAAATGAAAGATGAGTTAACTTTAGTAAATAGCTTTAGAATAATAAACATGCAACTTCTAAAAGTTGAATGTGAAAAGGTTATAAAGTTTGTTCTCAGACGACAGATTATTTTTCTGTGGCCTCAGTCAAGCTTACTATCAGTGGAAATGTTCACCAATACCTGGGGGGTCCCATTTCTCAGATATGCTTATTAAGTAGGTACTCATTTAATGTCTGAGAAAGTGATTATGTGGCTCATTCCTCTTTGAATTGTACTTCCTTCTCTCTTTATCTCAGTAGTCAACAACCACTTGGGAAATCAATCTTTCTCTTCAACATTGAATCAAATGTATGCTCCCTTTTGTGAAATTAATCCACACTGCATCTTCAACAACAATAATAAAGCAACTACTCCAACTTCACTCTGCCTTGCCCTCTAGTTATCACCCCATCATTACTCTTCTCCAATTTTTAGCCAATCTTTTTTTAAAGAGTTGTCTGTACTCACTGTATATGAGTTTTTACCTCTTGTTCACGCCTCGCTTCTTCACCCTCTCAGTCTTCTATACCCTCTAGAATTTCTCCAAGAGTAATTTTTACTAAGAATTCCTATGACTTTCATGCCATTACATTCAATGAAGAGTTTTCACTTCTCATCTTTTAAATCTAAAATCATTCAAATATATCGACCATAACCCTGTTGAAGCACTTTCCATCCACGTGCCCCTTACTTTCTTCCTGCATTTTTTTCTGCTGAATCCTTCTTTCTCCTTTGCATTCCATCATCTCCTGACCACTAAATTTTGGAAGTACTCAGTTTTTGACATGAAGGTATTTCTGTAAGAAAACTCATATGTACATTCATATTCATTTCTATTGTTATATGATAACTCAGTTTTATATGCAAACTCCTATATTCTCCTATGAGCTTTGGCTCTCTATAAAATTTGATCTTACATATCATAGATACAATTAAATCTAAATATATTCAAAGCCATATTGACATCATTTCCTCTAAATCATGTCTATAGCTAAAACTCTGAATTAATAGCTAAAATCATTAGTTAAATTGCCCAAAAAAGATGCATGGTTATTCTGCATGGTATAGCTGTCTCCCAGCCTTGAAGCTCTTTAAGTTCTAAATATCTCTCTAAAATATATGCTATAATCTTAGTTTATTATCATCTCTCATGTGGACTGTACCCTAATCTCTTAGTGTCTAAACAACTATGACTCTTCACCTCCCATATTGGTGTACACACTGCAATTAGAATGACATTTTCAGAACACATTTCTGATAATAAAATTCTTCAACTACCTCCAACTGTTCACATAATTAAAAAAAAAAAAAAAACATATTTCTCATGAAGGCATTGCTCATCTCTGCTGTTTCTAACTCTCATATCTCTTTCCCACTTTCTTGCTGAGTCTCTGGTTTTCAGCCATATCAGCCATCTCTGTATTCCTTGAGAATCCTGTTATTTTCAAATCATAGTCAGGGCCACAGAACACAGCTTTGGGTTCCACTGAAAACCAAGATTTTCAAGGCCCCTAGTAAACACAACCTGCCTAAAATCTGTGCACAGGAGCTATTTCCAGGCCCCAGCTCTTGCTGATCTTTTTCACGAGAATTCTCTCCCTCCAGTCTCTTGCTTTGTTTCCTGCCCATCTTGAAAATTTCCTCAGGGCTCATTTTCTTTCTTGACTATGCCCTTCAGTTTGTGGGATCTTAGTTTCTGGATCAGGGATCACACCTGTGCCCCATGCAGTGTAAGTAAGCCTATAGTCCTAAACACTGGACCACCAGGGAATACCCTCAAGGATCATTTTTTTATTTAAAAAATAAAAAAAATCTTCCCTGAAATTACACTCTTCTCCCTTAAGAATCAATCAAGGTCAATTTCCTTCATAATGTGCTGACAATATATGATCTCAATTTGAAACTCGTGTGTTATTGTGGCGATTTTACTAATTAGTATTAATCCTCTCTACTAAGCCATAGACAGGATGAGATTGAAAATCATATAAGTTTTTGTTTATTATTTTATCTCCAGGAAGTACTAAGTGCTTAATTAAAATTTGTTGAGTGAATCAATGAATGAATCAATAACTATCCATTACTGAGCTTTGGTGTTTTAGGCTGATAACCACTTCTTGCTTCTACCCTAGATTCCTAGATTATGAAACAAGAAAATAATATATGCCAGGAGTGGAATAAGACCAGCAAATTGTGGGAAAATGGATTATCAAGTGAGACTTTTTGTCCAAGGGTCAAATTTTTGACTCTTTAGCCTCTTTAGTTGAAGTTCCCTCGAATCATGGACAGAAGAGCTGGCAAACAGATTCTTCTATGAGGCAGAGCCTTCTTCTCTGGTATATTTCATAAAGAAAATCAAGTGAAGATAAAAGCAATACAATCTGGAGCAAGCCCATTGCACAAGAGACAGCCAAGATGTTTAGACTGGACCCACACAAACATTGTCTTCCCAGTCTTATCAGTGATTGACATCCCTCAACTTTGCATAGGAAATGAGAATAAGGTTCACAGAAATAGGTGAATTATGCACAGCCCTATCTGACACCTTATACAGGGATCAAGAAATTTCTCAGCTGAATCAGCCTACCTCTGCCCTTGCTCAAGCCGTGGACTACCCAAGAAGCCATGCCTGATCCTAGCCTTGGTAGATTACTTCCAACTATAGGTCACAAAGTGTATTTGCCCCTTTCTGGCATAATCACTAGCCAAACATCTCAGCTAACCTGCACCTTCCCTTTGGAGGGAAATAGAAAGGTCTGCATGACATTCATGTCATATGACAACCAGTATCAGCTCAAAATAATATATACTCACTTCCTCTCCTTAGTCATTCTATACTATTAAGGTTTTATTGAGGGGACTACTATATTATTGACACCCAGGACTTAGGTGTCATTGTACATAGAAGGAGACTGGGAAACAGTCCTCCTAACTGATTCACTGAAAAATTTCATTTATTCAGGTAACTAACATTGTGCTTTTTTGCACAATGCTCAAATTGTGAAAGTAAGTTGAAAGAATAGGTGCTAAAAATAAAAGTTGTGTCATAAACTTTTTAATTCAATTTTTAGCAAGCAAGCTTGGGATTAGAAATATTGAACTCTATGACAGAAATGATGTTCCCTCCACAAGCCAAGATGTTCTCACATGTGATCAATACTGAAACTGCTTTGGTTACAAAGGATTAATTTTCTTTATCTACAGAAACATTTAATCAGAGACATAAGCTAATTATGGCTTAAATAAGTCAAGCTCTGCTTCCCACCCCCCACTAATTTGTAGAAACATTCATGAGCCTTATTATTGTCTTCCCTGATACTAGATTTAAATTCAAACTCCTATGAGCAATACCAATTCAAAGACCAGGAGAAGTGTTTTATTTTGGCCAAATGATAGATTCAAATTAAGAAAACATTTTCAGCATTTTGTTCAAATAATTACATGTTGTATGACCAACACACACACATGGGCACACCCACTAACTCATTCAATATTATCCATAATCTGTGTTTCTCACTGACCTTTTAAATTAAAGAAAATAATATTCAGAAAATCAATAAGAAAGTAAAGTGACAAGATCACTAATGATAGTATCACATCCAAGAGGGACTTTTAAGAAGTCATTAGGCAAGGAGTCAGCACATCTGCTTTCTTAGTCACATTTGCCTAGCTGGTATTCTGACATTCTAGTTATCTAGGTAGCTGAATGCAAGGACACATCTGGCTAAATCAGAACAGCTTTATTTTCAGGGTAAGAGTTTGACCAGAGAATATTGTAATCACTTGTAATTACTCACTCCTAATTTATATATAAATCTGTAATTTTACTGTAGTAAACCACAAATATACAGATGTATGCATATTACTGGATTTAGTAAGAAGTAGTTACTTTCCTCTAAGTAAAATTCCTTTATCTTTTTAGGAAATAAAAAAGTATTTACCCTAAATTTATTGTAAAGTTATGTGAATTTATATTTTTGAAAAGTAAGGACTTTTCTATTAAGCAAAATCAAAGTCCTTCTTTAGTTTCCCTTGGTAAATATACGTACATTTTAAATTATGTCAAAATAAGAGAATGGCTACTTAGAAAATTGAAATTGTAGGATCATACTATTCTTCATATTTTGGAACGTGTTCTTGAGTTTTGATAATGAAAGAATGACTTTAGAATTCCTAAGATGCTCTGGTAAGACTTTGCTAAATCAATTACTATGGAGAAAACAGGGACCTTCAGTCATAAGCTGCAAGAAATTGAATTTTGCCAACCAGCTGAATGAGGAACAGTTGAGAACTGCAGTCTGAATATCACCATGATTGCAGTCTGGTGAGACCCAAGGACTTCTGACCCATGGAAATACAGATAATACACTTGAATTGTTTTAACTGTCAAGTTTGTGCTAATTTGTTGTGGCAGCAAAGAAAAGCAACATATTTCTTAAACTTTGGTTGCTTTCTTCTAACATATACTAACAAAATCAGTAAGTACAGACTACACTCAAGAGAAGAAAGTACAAGGTGTGACTACAAGGAGATATGAATTGTAGAGAGTAATCTTAGAGTCTGCATACCATATTAGATGAAAAGTCAAATTAATTCATAGTAAGGAATTTCAAGAAATACATTTTACCAACTCCTTTTATCAGGATAAATAGTTGCCCAAGTCATTTTTAAACATTCTTAAGCAATGGAGTACTAAGTTTAATTCCCTTGAAAATATACTATTACACATTTGATTTTCATGGTTCTTGTTAAAATGTAGTGCTTTTATGCAATCTTGTCACTTCTACAGATCATCTGACACTAGTAGAAACTTAATAAGACAAATTGAAGTACACTTTATATCATATTAACCAAATATATATATTTAAACATAGGAAACATAGCTGCCCAGATATCCCTAAATTTCTTAAAACTAAAGAACTGATATTATTTGCTGGAAAGATGTTTTGTGTACAGAAATTCTCTGTTTAGTTCTAGTTTTAACTTGGCCTCCATCTGAGACAAAGGTTTTGCAATGTATGTTTTCTATGACAATTAAAAGTGTATTTTTAGTAGCTATCTGTTCCACTAGGAACACACTGAGATTTATTACATTTGTTCTTTTGGGATTTCTAAAAATCAATCTTAAAAAGATAAAATCCTCCAAAAGTTAATTTCATCTTGTATGCTCAGAATAGCTATTGAATAACCAAAACTTAATTCTCTATTCCTGATCACACCTCCAAAAATATATTGGCAATATAACTGCCTCCTCTGGTCAACAAAAGGGAAGTAAACATTAATTTCAATCAAGTTGCAATTTTATAAAATCAAAATTGGCTGTAAGATAATATGCCTCCTGAGAGGGCTACTTGAAAGCAGAAAAGTTACTGATGTGATTCTTCACTTCATTAGGGGAATTTTTCCAAATATGCTTTTCTGGCCTTATTTTTATAGTTTTTTAATCCAACACAGATTAGAAAAGAGGGATGAAATATATCTACAATTCCAATAATGAATCCATATCCTCCAACTTAGAACTTGATTGTATTCCATATATGCTATATTTCTTTGCATTTGTTAATGTCTCTTCCCTTCTCCCTTATCTCTTATTTTTTCCTTCAGTTCTGTAATATACTTCTTCTTGAAACCCCACTAGAGTTCTTCATCATTTACCTGATGATTTTTGATCATTACTGACCACAAAGTCTCTCACTGGGACAATTTGCATTCTTAAAGAAATCCCAATATGATTCTTATGTCACTTTGAAGAAATATTAATCAACTGACAAATCTTCTCAGAAGGCATGTACACCTTTTATAATGGGTCACTTCTGTGCCTCATCTCCTCTCAGGATGTCCCTACATTCCCTATTGCAGTCGTATTAAACTATTTCTCTTTTCCTAAGGAGATCTGTTCTCTCATACATCCTTATTGTTGCACATAACATTCCCTTTCAGATTTAGTTAACGATTAATCTGACTGTGAGTCATTTCTCAAGCCTCTCAGAAGAACTCAGACTAAAATTTATGATACTTGAACACTTGAGGCAATAAGCTTCACGTCCATAAAATACAAGTCATTTTATCAATCTGCAACTAAAATAATTCAGAAATTTACTAAAAGGTCATCTTTTATATGCTTTCTTTCTCTCCTCTTAGAACTCAATATTTTTTGATTGGTTGATTGATTTGTATAATAAACTCTGTGACCTTATAACTTGCAGCACAATCTCCCTTTTTTTTTTACCCACATCAATGCATCTAAGTATAAATATGCACAGTATTATCACCTTGATGCTAAAAATGCCTGAAGCTCCTTACAAATAAAATTTCCAGCTAGCTACTCAATTTATAATTTTTCATTTGGTATTTTTATCTTTTGAAAATTATATGACTGTTTTAATTCATAAATTTTCATGTAAACATTGCAGTCTTCTAGAGTTACTTCTTAAATTTACGCTTTAATATGTCTATAATAGACGTTGCTTGCTATTTTCACTTTCATCATCAGCTGAGGTGACTAGTGTTGAATAAGAGCTTTAAAATTAGTCCTGATTTAACATTTTTGATGAAACGTGATATAGCATTTTTTAGCATGGCAATGGCATATCACTGGTATTCCAACATATCATGGATCCTTGGGTCTTTGTTCTACTGAAAGTACTATGGTGGTATGCCTCCCTCATGTGTTAATTATAGTCATATATTACAAATCATGAACTAGATACATGGATAATTGTGCATCCACATTGTGATCCCTTCTGTTTGAAATTCAGTAATCAAAATACATAGGACGAAAAAGAGTGAAACTGGTTAGGAGCAGTTCACTGGGGTAACAAGATAGGACCACACATAAAGGGGACATTTGGATGGGGGCCAAGCCTCCACTCCAAAGTTTAGATCTTTGCAGAGAACTATTAATTATGTCCCTGGTGCCCTGGTCACATGTGAATATTTAAGGGAAAGCACAGTATGTGGATAAGTTATATATGCTGTAATTAAAGCTGTAGCTATTGAAATCTAGACATTTCTCCATTACAAGTCCTTGATGAAAAATCACCGTGAGGGACACTCTCCTCCTTCATACTTGAAGTGTTCCCAAGAACATGTGGTACAGACAGGAACCATCTCTAATGGACACCCAGGTCTTCAGAATATGTATCCTGGCACTTGTCCAACAGTATGAGAAATTCTTCTCAAGAAGGGGCATCTTAGGTTATGACTCCTATAAGTAGAACTGAAATGCAAATTTTTATTAAAATGACTTATTGAGGGAGTACTTTGGGCGAAAGGGAAATGGGAGACACAAGAGAGGGAAGTGGAAGAACATCAAACAAACGTGTCTGAAAGCTCCAGCCTCCTCTCACAGCGAGTTCTGCAGCATGATCTTCATCTAAACACTGATTTCACCAAGTAAAGGCGGCTGTACTTTTGTGTTCTTGAGTCATGATTGTTCAGCTGTTGTTGACTTACAAAGAGTGTATCTGGGATGGAAGGTGATTTCCTTTAGGCTTGCTTGGAGGGTAATGCTTGGAAATATGTTTGCAGCTGGGTGAAGGTGATCTGGTTAGGATTCCAACAGCACTCACCACCAGGAAATATGTTCTTGATTTCCCAGAAGAAGATAATGTGTGAATATGAAGAATTGTCAATTCTCCATAGATAGACTCTAACCTGGGAATTCACAATATTTGTGGAAAATAAGGACTGTTCTGCTTGAAGTCAGGAGAGTTGGGAGCCCACATTACAATTAGGTTTGGGTTTTTTTTTTTGATAATGACTAGTTGTGAGATGCTGACTAACCACCATGTTTAAACTCCATAAGGGTGAAATCAGTGTTAGCTTTCTCTTCTTATTGTATTTTCAAGATTAAGTACAGGGCAAAGTATACGGTAGAAGGTCAATAAACATCTGTCAAATAGACTTAATAATAAACAAGGATTTTATAGGAGAGACTGTATTAGCCAGTGCTCTCCAAAGGAACTAGAACCAACACACACAGAGAGAGAAAGACAGACAGACAGAGTCAGAGATTTAAGGAATTGGCTCACGCAGTTGAGGGAAGGTAAGTCCAAAATCTGCAGTGCAAGCTGTCAGGCTAGAGACCCCAGAGAAGTGTTGATGTTGCAGTCTTGAGTCCAAAGGCAGTCTGGAAACAGGATTCCTTCTTTTTCAGTCTTTTAAATTCAGGGCCTCAACCGATTAGGTAAGACCCATTAACATTATGACAGATAATCTGCTTTACACTTAAAAAAATACCTTCACAACAACACCCATCCTAGTGTTTGACAAACACTAGTGTTTGGGCACCATAAGCCCAGCCAAGTAGATACATAAATGTGTCACCAAGACCATCCATTAGGTCTTTACAGCACTTATTATATCTTTCCAAGCAGAGAATTTCTATCAGACTCTTATAAATACATAAAAATCCCATAATAATATTCTATAGTGCAGCTATAATGCTATTTTTCTGAGCATTAATGTATCAGAATTTTCAATAATCCAAAAGCTAGAAATGATTATCAACTGTATATTAGGACAAAGACACTTTCTTTTCTGTTCAAAATGCTTCCGTATACCAGTTAACTCAGAGTAAATCTCTTAAGGCAGCATGAAAGACTGTAAATTTTTTTATTTTTCAGATAGAGTATTGAAATATGGCAGAATCTTCAGAATGTTATCCTTGATAAATTAACTTATTTGGTGTGTATACAGTAAAACAATGCTTTTGAGGATCATTTTTTAAAATCAGGTATAAAATAAATGATATTTAAAAATAGCACCACAGTTTTGAACTACAGTATTTTATAGTTTGTCTTGAAAAGCAATTGGCTCAAAATCCTCTTTACCTAAGAAAAATAGCATCCCCAACGGATTTGAAGGAAGTGAAATTGATGATATATCATGTCTTTCATTTTCAAAGATGGTAATAGTGAGAGTAGTTATGCCTTTGATTATAATTGAAATGTCCAATATATAGTCATTCATCTAGTCCATATTCTCTTTGCTAAAATATGTGCCCTAGTGCCATGGCTTGCTTTTGCTACTTTGGGGCAGACTTATTGTCATTTCCTATCCCTGCACTCTTCTCCTCAAAATATATGCTACATTATCTGTAGGGACCTGCCTCTCTCCTTGTCTATTCCGTTTCCCAACTTGAAACATTTCTCACTTCCCATTTCCCTTTGGTGCTAACTTTGTTTTTACTTACGGCTCACTTTTCTCATGACACCTTTCTTGTTTTACTTAAATTGGTTCAGGTGTCCCTCCAGAATGCTCCCAAAGACCCTTGAAACAGACTTGTCATACTGATTTTGCTCTCAGAACCAATTTTGCTCTCAGAAAATACAATTATTTTCTTCAGGAAATGCATAATTGCTCAAAGATATGACTAGGCATGGATCTTTCAAACAACAGCAACAAATTTACTCACTAAATGTAGGTAAGTGCTTTCAGCCTGCATGCACAGTGATAAGATAGAGAGATAGCTCCTGCATTCATATTTATACAAGAAAATGAAAGAAATTGCTGACCATGTTAAGTGTCCTAAAACAACAAAGGATGTAGTAGGAAATGGCAACCCACTCCAGTATTCTTGCCTGGAGAATCCTATGAACAGAGGCGCTTGGCGGTCTACAGTCCAGGGGTTGCAAAGGAGTTGGACTCAAGAGACTAAACAATAATATATATATATGTCATATATGTGGTTTAAATGTTAATTTGCAGAAAATTTATTATTCTAATAAAATTATGCTCAAGGATATTATTTACTTGGAGAAAATGTATTCTTTTAATACAATTATGTTCAGGGATATTATTTAATAACATATTATTAGAGAATATGAATATATTTTAAAATATATAATACTATTTGAATATAGTATTACTAATTTTAGTAATGAGACTATTTTACCCATTACAGTCATCCATATTTGAATCATTGTAGCCTATAAAAGTGAAGGAGCAAAGTAATCAGGGGTTCAGCAATTATTATTTAATCTCTTTAAAGTTTCCTTAGGACAAAGTTACACTGTAAAGAATCTGCATGAAAACAACATATATAATGTAGTGTTCTTTCACTTTTATAATTAAGCATTCTGACATTGAGTTCTTTTAATAAGTTATACAATATGTTATCCCTGCCTTAAATAAACTCAATAGCTTATAAAAACAAAAATGTACCTTGGATTTTATCTTATATAAATTCATGAATATTTTGTATTTTTATGACTTTCCTTTCACCATCTCCTTTTTCACGGTCTTCATGTGAAATTTATGTGTTAACACTATGAAACATGGTATTACTGATATCTTCATTTTTGTTGGCAATTTGTTATAATTAGTGGGATTCTATGATTGACGTTTGCAAATATTTTGTTGTTTTCACTGAATAAAAGAAAACTAGAGTAGTGTAAGGGCTCTACTTCATCTTTATCTATATTCCTTATAATGATTAACATATTTTCTTACATGTAATAGATAGTGAGAATATGTTGAATGGAAATGAATAGTTTTAAAACCAGTGAAATTTCTTTGCTCGAATCAGATATTCTCTATTATTCAAATTGATTCTGACTTGTCCTTTACCAAAAATATTATCTTTTTTGAGAATTTTTTCCTATGTTTATTAATTTTAACTAATTAAAAAAATCAAAATAGTGTACATTTCAGATAAAGAATAACAAATTTTACTCACTTTGTTTTTTATAATTTGATTGTCCTATTATTTTAATTTGTGAATGCAAGGTGAATAGCTCTTAAAGTGAATTTCCAAGTTTCTTAATTGTGCTGAAATAATATAGATACTAGTAGGATCACATGAATTTTAAAATATCTAAATATTTTGATAAAAGAAATAGATTTGTCATAATAAATCTTTACTGGGTTAGAGTCTTTCTCAGTACACAAATACAAAAGCTTAAATGTATTTACAATATTTGAATATGTTTACAAAGATCATTTACTCTTTTTTCAATATAAATCATATTAAGAAGTTTGGATATAAAAATGTTTAGTTTCCCTCTTACATTTCCTGAAATCCCTATGAAACTACTCTTGCCTTTGACATAATTAATGGAATGATTATTTCCCTGAAAATTTACCTAAGAAACAAGTCATCTCAGTTCAAACCCAGTTTTTGTTTTGTTTTATATTTTAAAGATAGAAGTTTTAAATTCACTGAAAACAAACAGGGTTTATTAATATTCACTTGCTTTTCAAAAGAAAAAAAAATCTGTTAAGCCTCTTTCTCCAGATGTAGTTTCCAGATGGTCTATGAATTGTCCAATGAAAGTCAGAGGGGTATTTTTAATCCGCATGAAGAGAAACTACCATATTTCATTTAAAACAACACTGGTCTTGAATCATGTAAATATATACTTGGTAGAGGGTAATTATTCTATCTTTTAGAACATACTGACTTTTAGCCATGGAACAACTGACATAATCCTATGTAATTTAGATAACTTTATATCAATGGTGCACAAAGGAATCACGAAGGCAAAGACATAGAACAACCTCTCAACTAATTCATGACATTGTGGGAAAAGGTTGTGCATATTTAGTTGGTCAGTCGTGTCTGACTCTGTGCGACCCTATGGACGGTAGCCCACCAGGGTCCTCTGTCCATGGGATTTCCCAGGCGTGGGTTACCACTTCCTCCTCCAGGAGATCTTCCCAACCTAGGGATTAAACCCAGGTCTCCTGCCTCTCCTACATTGGCAGGAGGAGTCTTTACCATGGAGCCACCCACCTTGGAAGCCCTGTGGAAAAAGGTAAAAGGTCCTAAACATAAAATGTCCATTTCTTATTAAAACTTCAAGAAGCTCATTAGGTTTCAAATTTTGCTGATTTGTCCTTTACATTCTTTTCCTTTCCTGAATTTGTATAAAGAAAGTGTACACGCTCCAGTTTGAAAGATTCATTTAAATAGTAAATAGTGCTCAAATTAATGATCTTATTCTCTATCTTAAAAAATTATTATCATGAATTCCTTTCATAACTAGTTTAGATAGTTATTACATTTTATCCCATAATGTTATGTATTTCTGAATCTATTTTCCTGGCTATATTTTACATCCTGCTGCTGCTGCTGCTAAGTCGCTTCAGTCGTGTTCGACTCTGTGCGACCCCATAGACGGCAGCCCACCAGGCTCCCCCGTCCCCTGGGATTCTCTAGGCAAGAACACTGGAGTGGGTTGCCATTTCCTTCTCCAATGCATGAAAGTGAAAAGTGAAAGTGAAGTCGCTCAGCGATGTCCAACTCTTAGCGACCCCATGGACTGCAGCCCACCAGGCTCCTCCATCCATGGGATTTTCTAGGCAAGAGTACTGGAGTCGGGTGCCATTGCCTTCTCTGATTTTATATCCTAGTCTTGTCTAATTTCTTTAAGATACTGGGACCCTCCTTTATTTACTCTGTACTATGTATTATTTTTTTTTAAGTCATATAAAATCATGCCATTACCTGAGTTGTTTCTTTACAGGAATGGGGACACATTTATGAGCTCACTGTTATCCCTTTTCCAGTCATTTAACTCCATTATCTCTATCTTCATATTTGCTTCACAAATGATGTCAGTTTCAATACCTGTGCCATTTGTTTTCATTATCTATGTCAATCCTAAAAGTTCTCCATCAATAAGACTATGTCTGGTATATAAACTGCTTTATATTTTTATTGTCTTAAAATTGTATCATTTTCATTTCTTAATTATTTCAGTCAGTAAAACAGCACACTGCTTGTATGCATTTAGTGTACACATTTTTATTTAGTGAACACGGACACTAATCAGCTTTCTCTCTTAAAATAGGTTATGATAGATTTCTCTTTCTGTTCTCACACATTTTAATATTTTGAAACTGCTTGTGATTTATTTCCTTATGGCAAACACACTGGAGATATGTATGCACTCAGATACATTTTAAACCAAATTTTCAGATTTATGATTGTAACCAAGTTTTAAATCTGTTGTTTCTTATTAAACGATTTTAAAAAATTACTAATCTCAATCAAACCAGGTAAACCGAAATGCCAATAACAAGAAAATAGTAATATATTACCAAAACCTAAAGTTAAAGAATTAATATTTTTTTATCAGATATCTCAAAAGCAAATGACTGGAAGGTTGGAACAAAGTAATAGCTATAGTTGGGGGTGCAGAGGAGACCATGGCAGAGACCTTGGGGCTGGCTGCTGGCTGGACGGTACTGGCCTCCGGGCCCTGCATCACTGCCCTGGGCAGTGGCCGTCTTGGGGCCAGGGGTGGGGAGGGGGTGCAGGTCGGAGGAGCCGCAGGTGTGACCCATCGCAGTCAAGTGGCTGAGGGCCGGCACACAGGCCATAGGGCAGCAGCCCCAATCTTCTTCTCCCGGATCTTGGATCAAAGCCTCCCAGCTGGCGTTTTGTATGAGGACCAGTTGTATCTCATGTTCTGCGATGTGGCCCCTTAGGCTCCTGCGATCTTTCTGGTAATTCCTAAGAAGTCCATTTCTCAGGTTAGCCAGGTTGAAGACGACCAATAGCCACCCATCTCCCTCCCCTTTCCCTGTAGCTTCTAAGACACCTTCTCTTTGTGGCCAAGAAGACACCGAAGGATGAGTGGCTGGGAGATGGATCAATCTTGTGAACAATGGTGGGCAGTTGGGGGTACAATCTGTGTATCACCTGCACATTCAGGTACCTGGGGCCACAGCTCCAATGACCTCCATGTTGAACCTACTAAAAGACCAAGGACCCCAGAACTGGATGCTTGGATAGGGTGGGAGAAAGGGAATCCTTTGTGATGCTAATAAGCTTGCTCTCCCTAAAAAAAAAAAAAAAAAAAAAAAAAAAAAGGATATATTCTTCCAGTAAACCTTGTTTCATCCTTAAAAATGCAATAGGCAGGAAAATCAGAATGTTTCTCCCAAGTCTTCCGGTTTGATAAACTTTTTTTTTTTTTGTCTGTGGATCTTGCAAGTATTGCTGTACATAGAATGACTTGAGTTTTTAAAAATCCCGTCTCTTTGCTCTGTTGTAATTTCTTTTATCTGTGTTGTCATTTTGCTCTTTCAGTAAATGTCATTTTTAGACTTATGTTCCATACTCACATCAGCAGATTTTTCCTAGATTCTGGGTCATATTCACACTAACTGAAAATTGATAAGTGTTTCTTTAAGCAAAATATTTAATTTAGACTTGTGGTTCTGACCCTAATCTAAAACATCTTACATGGTCAGTCACCTGAATATGCTTATGATTTGGTTGCCTTCTGGGTCTCCAATGACTCTTCCTCACATATAGATCAACTTTACACTTGATCAAACATTAAGTGACATTTGAGAGGACCATTTTCTCTCTCTGATTGCTTCATCTGAGTGTTACGTTTTGCAACCTAAAAAATTAGATATGTGCACATGTATATAAAATATTCAGAAGTTTATATTTAGTTCTTCTGCCCTTGTCTGCTTAATCATTGTGCTTGCTGTTTCCTTGCATTCTTGTGGCAAATATGTGGATACAACTATGATCATTTTAATTGCTAAATCTTCCTAAAATTAATGGAAGAGAGTTTATTAGAAGTTCCCATTTACTTAAGCAACATGAATTTTGAATTATTGTAGAGCTCGCTCAAATGTAATTATGATCTCTTAATAACTTCCAATTGATTTTTGTTATGGCTTCCTCAATTAGAGAGCACCTAATTAATTTATTTTACTAAATAAGTAAAAGTGAGCATGACCAGTGTCAGAACACCAGGGTGTTCTGAGCAAGTGAGTTGAAAAGTATTTATAGGAGCAAAAGTATAGCATCAGTGTATTACTGAAATACAAGAGATTTTAGTGCTCAACCAGATCTTTTCATCTCACAAATAGAAGATTTAGGCATAGACAGCTTACATAATTTGTCTCCATGCACAGTAATAAAACATTGAGAAACAGAATCAAGTACTTCTGAACCTTTCCACTGTAATTTGTCCTTCCTGATCATATACCAAGAAATGTTATTTGATTTGAGAAGTTTGTCTATATGGTTAATAACTTAACTGCTTTCTTTTTCTTTTCTATAACACACAGGATGGTACAAAGAGGTGAGTGGACCAAGATATCTGGTAAAAATTCTAGGTATTCTATCATCACTAATCTATCCTGGTGAGACCAGAGTCATATTTTATGTTTTGGAACTTATGGTTTATTAAACATATATTCCACCCCAATTACAGAATTAATTTTAGGTGTACCATTTCCCAAATATTAAAATATTAAAAATTCACTGATTCTTTAGTACAAGAAGTAGTGGGGAGTCTGAGGTGATCTAAAATTTTCCATTTTAAATACCATGTCAGTATTCAATTCAATAACTAATATGATATAGCTAATATGAGAAATCAAAGTATCTCATTTTGAATGGTAATTAAAAAATAATGTTATGATAATAAATATTTATTGCCACATATACTCTTGTGGAGAATTAACTTTCCAGTGGTTCTGAAACTGTGCTCTGAGACCACAGTATCAACATCATCTGGGAACTTGTTAGAAACGATATTTCTTTGACTCCAAACCTGACCTACTGATGGCAATTTGCATTTTAAAAAACTTTCTTGGTGATTTCAGTGCCCTCTAAAGTTTGGAAAACACTCTTTTATAACAAATTTGAAAAATAAGGTAAATGTACTTATAATGGAGAGTGTTCATAGATAATGCAAAATTTTTGCATGCTACTTAATGAAACAGATTAGAAATATTCTCAATACATTCTTAGAATTTGAGTGTCAACATATTTTAAGCTGGATGATATGTACCAAACTCTATATAAGACATTTTTTAAAAAAATCACAAGATGGCATTTGCAAATTTTCAAAAGTAGAATTGGCAATGCAATTTTGAAAATATTTCCAAATTCTTTCACTTCAACATGAAGTCAGTACACAGTGTTATAATTATTAGGTAAAATTGTCTTAAGTATCTCTAACCTGAAAAAAAACTGATGCTTCTCTCTAGTGCAGTACAAATAGAAATACTGACTTATCAACAGTGTTCTCTTAAATCAACTCCCTTCCAAATATAGCAGTCATAGAAGTGACCCATAACTTATCCAACACCCACTGTCATATAACATATTTCATAGAAGCAATTAAATTGACTAAGTATTTAAATAAATACTCATTAAATGAGATTCTTGGATGGGATAAACTTTTTCCATATGACCTTATCTGAGTAATTAGCAAAACTCAACCATTCTAGTAAGGCTCAGATGTTACACAGTAATCTTATATTTTGAATCATACAGCAGAACAATATTTGATTGTGAGTTAGAAGTCAGGCTCAGTTATGGCCTTTAGTAAGCTTGCAAAACACTGACCTCCCCCATCTTCAGCCTCTTCATGCAGAAAATGTGAGGGGTCCATGACCTGATTTTGGTTCCTTCTGGCTTTAAATTTCATATTTGTTGTTCCATGGTTTTAAGATTTATTATGTATGTCATATAGGAATACCAGACCACCTTACCTGCCTCCTGAGAAATCTGTATGCAGGTCAAGAAGCAACAGTTAGAACTGGACATGGAACAACAGACTGGTTCCAAGTTGGGAAAGGAGTATGTCAAGGCTGTATGTTGTCACCTTGCTTATTTAACTTATATGCAGAGTATATCATCTGAAATGCTGGGCTGGATGAAGCACAAGCTGGAATCAAGATCCCTGGCAGAAATATCAATAACCTCAGATATGCAGATGACACCACGCTTATGGCAGAAAGTGAAGAGGAACTAAACAGCCTCTTGATGAAAGTGAAAAAGCGGAATGAAAAAACTGACTTAGAACTCAACATTCAAAAAATGATCATGGCATCTGGTACCATCACTTGATGGCAATAGATGGGGAAAGAATGGAAATAGTGAGAGATTTTATTTTCTGGGGCTCCAAAATCACTGTGGATGGTGACTGCAGCCATGAAATAAAATGTTTGCTCTGTGGAAGAAAAGCTATGACAAATATAGACAATATACTAAAAAGTGGAGACATTATTTTGCTGACAAACGTTCATATAGTCAAAGCTATGGTTTTTCCAGTAGTCATGTATGGATGTGAGAGTTGGACCATAAAGAAAGCTGAGTGCCAAAGAATTGACCTTTTGAACTGTGGTGTTGGAGAAGTCTCTTGAGACTCCCTTGGACTACAAGGAGATCCAACCAGTCCATCCTGAAGAAAATCAGTCTGAATATTCACTGGAAGGACTGATGCTAAGGCTGAAGTTCCAATGGTTTGGTCACCTGATGCGAAGAACTGACTTATTAGAAAAGACCCTGACGCTGGGAAAGATTGAAGGCAGGAGGCGAAGGAGATGACAGGAGATGAGATGGTTGGATGGCATCATTGACTTGATGGATATGAGTTTGTGCAAGCTCTGGGTAATGGTGAAGGACAGGGAAGCCTGTCCTTCCACACACAGGACAGGCGTGCTGCAGTCCATGGGGTCACAAAGAGTCAGACACAACTGATCGACTGAACTGAGCTGAACTGATGTATGTCCTGTGTAGGAGAAGCATTAATATTTCTTGAGTTGTCCTATGGCCACTGAGAACGCTGAGAATGTGCCTTATGAGTAACATTAGCTTCCTATAAAAATCATATTTTAAACATAGGGTAAATGTGTATTTTAGTCACTTATACTCTGATCATGATTATTGACAAACCTTGCATGTGTGCTAAGTCACGTAAGTCGTGTCCAACTCTTTGCTACCCTATGAAGTATAGCCCTCCAGCCTCCTCCATCCATGGGATTTTCCAGGCAAGAATGCTGGGGTGGGTTGCCGTTCTTGTACTACAATCAACAAGCCTTAGTGTTTCTGTATTTTGTAAAGCATCAGTCTTCATGTCATGAATTCTGTAAATATTTTGATTGGTTAGTTAGTCTTTAGAGTCCATAAAAACTGCTTCTGCTTCTCTGGGCAAGGCTGTGAATGACAGGTCAGCCTCATTGTGAATGATGGCTTTAGATAATATGTACTTTGGTTTAGGATAACATGATATAAAAGAAGAGAATGGTCCTATTCATTGGTAAGATACTTGTAACATGGAATGCCACTGTGAAAAACTTTCAGAACTTATAGGGAAATTGGATAATCTGGCCTTTTGTTGTTTTCTTGCTTATGTTTCCTTCATATTAAGTATATGTCCTGCATAGAATAATTCCTCAACCATGATCTCTAAATGTGGAATAAGAATGTTGAATTACATGCAACAAAATTCTTGCTTAATAATAATCCTTCATGAGAACCAATCAGAATATTATTAATAATGAAATATTGATTTACATATTTAATTAAAAGTACATGGCCTTAGGATACATAATAAAGAGCTATTCTGTTAAATGACTTATGTCATTTTATCCATAGACAAAATTCATTATTTTCTGTTACATTGAGAAGAACTATTCTTTTCATAATTCACATATGTCTGGGAGAGAAAACGAATAAACATCTGTTGTAATTTTAATATGTGATATAGGTAGACAATTATGATGATCCTGATGTAACCTGGAGCATTTGCTGTTTATGTTTCTAGTATATAAATAACCAGGAAAATTTAACTTGTAATATGAAGAGTTAGGGCTTCCCAGGTGGTCCAAGGGTAAAGAATCCACCTGTCAATGCAGGAGACACAGGGGACTTGGGTCCGAGCCCTGGGTCGGGAAGATCCCCAGGAGAAGGGAATGACAACCCACTCCATGGACAGAGGAGCCTGTAGGCTACAGTCCGGGAGGTCACAAAGTGTCAGACACAACTGAGCATGCATACCCACACCAATATGAAGAGTTAAGCTTTTGCATACTTACTATCTTTTAAATAGCAAACAAGCCAATAAAAGAAAACAAGAAAACAAAAGAGACCATAAAGGTTGCCTAAGTTATTCATAGATAATTATATTATTTTAATGATTTAGTAACTAGTAAACCTTATTTTCTACTCTGTGACGTGATGGCACTCCCCTCACTATTCCTTTTATAGGACACTAAATTGAAAGTTTTCAATCACTTGCCAATGTTGCAGAATAATCCATATGCTGATCTCCCAGAACGAATATCATCATGCAGATGTACTATATTTTGCAAGTACAAGCGACATGTTAAAGATCAGGTTGTCTTTCTTCTCGGAAATCGACACCACCTCTAAGATGTGAAAGACAGCATTTCTTTTGCTGGAGGCTTTCAGAGGTGCCGCTGCTGGTTGGCAAGCCATTAAGTAGGTTCAAGTTGGGAATGGAAGGTTAACAACAGTCTGTGTAACAGAAATGTAGACAAAAGATAATCCAAGTTTCCAGCTTTCAAGGGATTCACTGGCAGTGGCTGACTGTGAGCTCTCAGTATTAAATCTAATAAAGTCCTCAGGCAGAGCAGTGGTGGGGTTGTTACCTTTGAGAAATGACACTATGGTTCTCTGCATTTGGATCAGAAATAGGCACAATGAAAGGTTTTTTTTTTTTTTTTTTTAAAGGAGTCTGAACTGAAATCAAGCTGTGTAAGGATTTTATGGCTCTAGTTTGTATAAGTGAATGAACATTTCCAGTATGAAAACCTTGAATGAAAATACTGTTATGATACTGCTTTCTGCCAGTCATTTTCAGAGTAATAAACTGATACAGACACTGACGTATAATTTTGCAACTGTACTTCGTCAAACCAAGCTTCTTTTTACTAACCTAATTTTCTCTCAAGCTCACAGTGTCATCACAGGAAGATTCTCTCATTTAAGTGCTACTAACCACTTTAGATTTAATTTGAATATAAAGCAGAATATTAGCCAGAGAAGAAGAACCTTGTAATGTACAAAGGTTTGAAGAGTTCTAGTTTCAGTTCACTTTTTCAAGCTGCCTTTTATATGTTTTTTTTTTCAGTCATTTCTACTTATTCCAGAATAACATAGGGTTCATTGAAGATTTACTACAGCTACTTTATCTAGGAAGAGTAAAGTAGAAAGTATATATTCCTCGACAAGGACTTAGCATGCTCACTACACTTCTGCATTTGAAATCTTTTTCTTTTCATAAATAACTTGTCTTAGTTGACCTTTTCTTCTTATCTAATGATTTTTTTAAAGAACAGCAGTCTAAGATCGATGAGAAACTTAACTGCTGTGTAAGAGTAACCAAATTTGTTTGTTAGGACTAAAAATATATCTAAACAAAAAGTATATCAAGTCAAAAGTAGTAAAAACACAACTTACTAAAAAAAAAAAAACACAAAAAACTAACACTGCTAAACCATTAAACAGAAGGAAAACTCCCACCACAATTGCCACCTCTGGGTCAGTCAGGTAGAAGCTGCATTTATTTTAATTCTCTAAATTCTTTTTTGCTTAAAAGTCTCTGTGAAATATATTTGATGGTTTGGGGCACTTCCAGCAATTTTTAGAATTAGACTTGAGGTTTATTTTCTAATTTTATTTAATCACTCAGTCCAAGATTGGCGTGAAGTGAATTTATTGCTGTCTTTCTAAAAGAAAGGGGGGTGAAATTTGATTTCTCATTAGATATGACATAATCACAGGGAGAAGAAAGGAAAAAAGTAAAGTTCACAAGAAAATGGAAGTGCTAAACAGGATACACTGGATTATTTCTGAATCAGAGTAATTCAGCTTTGTTTTCTTAAACTTGGCATTCATTTTGTGATCTGAGTGCACATACCACTTGGTTTAACTCTTGTGCATACACACAGTCTCTTTGATACATCTAGGGTGAGTAGTCCATGATAACTTCAACTTGGCTTCAATATTGAACCAGTCAGCATTGTCCAGAGAACCAGAGTGAACAGAATACATATATAGGGAGATTTATTATAGAAATTGGTTCATGTGGAGACCAGGAAGTCCCACTGTCTGCCATTTGCAAGCTGAAGAACCAAAAAAGCTGCTGGTGTAACTCAGTTCAAGTTCAAAAGCCTAAGAAACAAGGACATAGATGCCCAAGGACAGGAGAAGATGGATGTCACATCTCAAGAAGAGAGGGGGAATTTTCCCTTCTTTTCTCTTTTTGTTTTATTTAGGCCATCCATGGATTGGAGGATACCACTGCCTATTCAAACACATGTGAGGGATATATCTTTACTTAGTTTACTGAATCAAATGGTAATCTTTGCAGCAACACCCCCACAAATACACCCAGAAGTAAAGTTTTACCAGGTATTTGGGCATTCCTTAGCCGAGTCAATTTGGCACATGAAATTAACCATCACAAATAAGAATTGAATATTTTCCAGTAGAAGATATATTTGGATTCCCTAATAGGGAATATGCACTGTAGGGAGAAGTTATTAACAGTTATGGAAACATAATAAATCATTTTAAAGGATGAATGCATTTACTTGCCAAACATATTTACACTTCTCGCAAAAACTGCATTGAGACTTCCCTGGTGGAAAGTGGATAAGAATCCGCCTGCCAACGCAGGGGACATGGGGTCGATCCCTGGTCCGGGAAGATTCCACATGCCCCAGAGCAACTAAGCCCCTACACCACAGCTACTGAACCAGTCTGCCCTAAAGCCCACCGGCCCACCAGCTACTGAGGCCCTAAGCCACCACTACCGAAGCCCATGCAGCTGGAGCCCATGCTCCGAAGCACAAGAAGTCACCGTAAGGAGAAGCCCGTGAACCATAAAGAGCAGCTCACCACAACTTGAGAAAGCCCCGCGCTAAAACAGCAAAGATCCAGTGCAGCCATAAATAAGTAAATAGATAGCGCAGAGTACATGAAGGATGCTAGACACAATTAAGTGAGCACAACGGAAGGTCATTCAAATTCCTTCTCTGCTTACATCCTAACACCACACATCGTGTGGAGCGGGTTTGCATTCTTCCTTCATGTGGATGGTGATGTCAGACCATGCATACAGTAATTCTGAGTTAGAAAATTGCTGATTCATAGCTCTGGTTTCACATCTGGCAAGTAGATCACACAAACATTCCCCAGAGATAGCATATGGTCTTTGAAGACCTAGCTACTGCTGAAATTAATTGAATTTCTGTGACATCTGGATAAGCAGAAATGTCATGATGGCACTAAATGGCCTTGTTACGGTTGCTACATATGAAGTTAGCACAAAAAGATAAACACCAAGTGCACTTGAAATGCTTAATCAGTACCATTGCCACATTAGCTCTTCAACCGTGTTGTGTTTTCATTGCCCTTTTCAACTCTACTGACCTGACACATTTTCTTTTGGACTATGTTCTAACAGGGTCAGGCCTTCTTCTAATGGAAGCCCAGAAAGATGTTTATAGCCCTACACAATAGTGCAATTAAGACGTCTCAGCCAAAAGTCCTTTTATGCTTAGTTTATAGTTTAATTACAAAAAAAAAAAAAAAATTAGAAATTTCCCCAACAAAAAACTAATGAAGAAGCAAGAAAGAGAAGTAACATGGTCCTTCTAATTTGTTTTTTCATTTACTTCATGAAGATTTAAACTGCTTTAAATAAAACAACTCCCTCGAAACAGAGGTCTTCCCTGTAGCTCAAATGGTAAGGAATCTGCCTGCAGCACAGAAGACCCAGGTTTGATCCCTGGGTCGGGAAGATCCTCTGGAGAAGGGAATGGCAATCCACTCCAGTATTCTTGCCTGGAGAATCCCATAGACAGAGGAGCCTGGTGGGCTACAGTCTGTGGGATCGCAGAGTCGGACTTGACTGAGTGACCTCTAAACACCTCTAAACCTCTAAAGACCTCTAAACAACTTGTCTTTAGCAAGTACAAGAAGTTCTATTTCACTTTCTGGTTTACAATGTATGTAAGAGGGAATAAGAAGGTCTGTGCATAAAAATATTTTGGGGAATATAAGAGATTTTTGATAAATTATAACATCTCCTGGTGAAATTGCAGAGCCTACAGCTTGAACTTGGCTTTTTAGACTCCCTGAGACATATCTCCTAGCTAATAATAATAATTAATAGTCTATCTTGTATTTAGAATAAAAAAAGTCACTTATGTAACTCTGCGGATGATTAGTTTGACACTAATTTGGAAAGTGCTAGACTAAGAAAATATGATTTTTCAATAGCTAACAAAAGATTTAGTAGAAAGAAAAATGAAAAGACTACATAGTTTAGTAAATTGCAAAACATAAAAACTTTAATCCCTTTGAATGTTTTGTGTTTAATAAAATGTTTTTCAGATTTCAGAATTCATTGAATTTATAAAGAGTTTAAAAACTCATTAATATTTTAGAAAACTAGATATAAGTTTCTATTTAAAATTTAAACAGATTTGAAGTCTCAACATGTTTAACATTCATTTTTGATTTCTGAACACTGATCTATTTTTATATAGAATACACAACAAAATTAATTTTAAAAATGACAGTCCTACTTGTCACCACTTGAAGGAAAAAACAAAACACTGAAATCCAGAAAGCTATGTCAAGTTTTGTGCTTGCTATAGGAAATTTAAGGATGAAAAATGTGAAATTTGCCTTAAGCAGTTCCATCCTTAGTGATGTCTGAGAAGTATATAGTTATCATGAAAGGATACAAAAAGTGTTTACATCATCACAGGTGGGTTCAAAGCATCACTGAAATGAGAAAGGGAGGAAATGACTAATTCCCAGACTGTTCAGAAAGGGGGATGGGCAGGGGGCTCCTCTAAGCCCCTGAATGCTGGCCCAGGAGTGTGCTAGTCACACAAAGAGGACAACTCCCATAGGAGATATTTTAGAACAAATATCCAAAATTTAGATTTTACTTTGAACAGAAGGTCATCATAAGCTAAAACCAAAATGTTTTCTCTGAGATGAATTAATGATTGGAAGTTATGGACAATGGATTAGTTTTTTCCCCAAAATGTTTTCTGAAGTATTATTTGAACTTCCAACTGAAAACCTAATTCACAAATTAAGCCCATGAAGGAACAGAAGCAGCTGGAGTACAAGTGAAGTTGCTCAGTCATGTCCAACTCTTTGCAACCTACCAGGCTCCTCCGTCCAAGTAATTTTCCAGGCAAGAATACTGGAGTGGGTTGCCATTTCCTTCTCCAGGGGGTCTTCCCAACCCAGGGATTGAACTCGGGTCTCCCGTATTGCGGGTAGATGCTTTACCATCTGAGCCACGGGGATGCCCCAAGCTGGAGTGCAAGAGAGTGGCAAATACCCTGCCTCTTCGGGATAAACTCCATAGACCTGTAAGAAAGGAATCCTTCTCCACCCTTAGGCATGAGTTTGGTTCTGAAAGGAACTAAGGATAAGCCTGTTAGCCAAATAAAAGCTACTTTTTCTGTCCTAGTACTGCTGTATACTTTGAACTTATGGGTAAATGTAAGACACTAGGGATGCTTGAGGATGATAAAATTCCCATTCACCAGATGTTTGCTTTTCTGGATTCAGGGACAGTCAAACTAACTTTGTTCTGCCTCTCTTCTCCCCACCATCAAGGGACACATCCCCACCCCAGTGCACATCATTGACCCACATCCCTTAAGCTCCCAGGGAAGCAGAACCTACAAGAAAACTTTGGTGCATCTCCCTTATTCTCTGTCTGTTGGAAGATGTCTGCCATCAGTGTCTGCTGTTCTCATAGTTGTTGTAGCCTTTAATCCTGTCCAAACTACTAGTAGCATCTCCATTTTCCTTTCTTGACATTTTTTTTTTGTCTTTCTCTTCTCTTATTTTATCAGCATTTGTGTGAAAATGCTCTTTTTTACAAACTTCATAGACCCATCATAAACTTCTTTTTTTCTTCTCAGAAATATACCAACAAACAATAGTGCGTTAGGTATAGTCTTTAAAATTTGAATTAAATTCTTCCTCTCTCCTTCCTTCCCTCTCTCTTTTGTCGTATGCTCTATATTCTTGAGCCGAACCATTGACACTTAAACCACTGAGGGTATTTAAGGTGAGATGTTGTGTGTATTAATGGCAGTATATATTTATGGTTTCTGAGATATTCTAGAAAGCTTATCTCCTGAAGCTGAGGCTTTACTATATTAACATAGAGGCTAGTAAACCTATAGATGGGGAAACAGTGGAAGCAGTGTCAGACTTTATTTTGGGGGGCTCCAAAATCACTGCAGATGGTGATTGCAGCCATGAAATTAAAAGACACTTACTCCTTGGAAGGAAAGTTATGACCAACCTAGACAGCATATTAAAAAGCAGAGACATTACTTTGCCATCAAAGGTCCATCTAGTCAAGGCTATGGATTTTCCAGTGGTCATGTATGGATGTGAGAGTTGCACTGTGAAGAAAGCTGAGCGCCGAAGAGTTGATGCTTTTGAACTGTGGTGTTGGAGAAGACTCTTGAGAGTCCCTTGGACTGCAAGGAGATCCAACCAGTCCATCCTGAAGGAGATCAGTCCTGGGTGTTCATTGGAAGGACTGATGCTGAAGCTGAAACTCCAGTACTTTGGCCACCTGATGTGAAGAATTGACTCATTGGAAAAGACCCTGAAGCTAGGAGGGATTGGGGGCAGGAGGAGAAGGGGACAACAGAGGATGAGATGGCTGGACGGCGTCACCGACTCGATGGACATGAGTGTGAGTAAACTCCGGGAGTTGGTGATGGACAGGGAAGCCTGGCGTGCTACGATTCATGAGGCTGCAAAGAGTCGGACACGACTGAGTGACTGAATTAAACTGAGTAAACATACGGTTATCATTTTAAGAGGTGATAATACTGAAAAACCGGGCTTCCCTGGTAGCTCAGATGGTAGAAAATCTGCTTCTAATGTAGGAGACCCAAGTTTGATCCCTGGGTTGGGAAGAACCGCTAGAGAAGGAAATGGTATCCCACTCCAGCATTCTTGCCTGCAGAATTCCATGGACAGAGGAGCCTGATGGGCCATAGTCCATGGGGTCACAACTGAGCAGCTAACAGTAATACTAAAAATATAAACTGGTACACGAAAACTTAGAAAAAAATTGTGGATAAAGGGTTTATTATATTGAAACTGTATGTGACAACCATGCGTTTTCATATTAATATTCAGTTTCTTTGTCAGATTAACATATCCTAGGTACATAATAGGTCTGACATAGAATTTAGTCTTATATTCATTATATCTACCCTAGTCATCACTAACATTATGCCCTACAAAAATTTGTAATCGTTTACACCCATGTAAATAATTTAAGAATACAAGCACATGTATGGATAAGAATACAAGCACTTCACAAGTTTTACTAAATAGAACATGTGGGAGTAACTTTAGGTTTCTGTAAATAATTCAGCATTTCTATTCAAATACATTTTTTCTTTGAGTATCATGGACAAGTGTTTTTTTTCAGACAAATTTGATGTACTTTAGGAATATACTGGGAATGTAATGGACCTTTAATAATAGAAGTTTTAATTGGTAATGCTAATTATGTTTTTATTTTTTTAATATGAAGAAACAAGGGGTTAATTATATACTAAACTTCCTTGGGGAAAAAATGCAGTTCTGAAATTGTTTTTAAATCGATACAGACTGCACTTAGATTGCAAATAAGCTCTGAGGTGAGGAAGAAACATCCCTAGATGATCAGGTAAAGCATGACAGGAGCCAAGAAGCAAGGTGTGACGAGCGCTCTGTGAATAAACGCACTCTATTCTTGACTAAAATGCTTTAACCCACTACAGCTTCCAGAGTGCATTCCTCATCTACACTGCCTGAAAATGTTTCCTTCTGGGTTTGGCTACGAAGGGTTTTTTTTGTTTTCTGTTTGTTACTGTTATGTTTAGTCTAAAATAACAACACAGAATTGAGGCACTAAGATTTGCATTCTTTTTTTCTCTTTACTTAAAAGGAAGGAAATTTTACATGAAAGATTCGCAGATGAGAATTTGATAGTTTCTTTTTTTCTTTTTCGAGTAGGAAAACATTTTTAAGAGAAGCTTCACATATTTTAAAATATTAAAAGAATTTTCTTTTATTGGCATACAATCCATTATCTAAAATTAAACATGATATTTGTGGAAGAGGGATTAATGTTTCTTTATATTACAACATTGGATCAAGAGCAAGCTTTACAGAATGAGTAGATAAAATATG